>NC_053411.1:1332000-1484500 GCF_016859285.1 Xiphias gladius
CTTAAAATGAGAGTCCAATCTTGAAATGACTTGGTCTGACGCAGTTGTGTTGCATGTTATTTTCTTATCCACAATTGGTTTTGGAACAGCAGAGCTGATTTTTAGAGTGGCTCTTTGTGGCTTCTCCCACTGTAAGTTTGTTGTAATGGACCGTTCTCCAGACTGAGCTTCTGGTGTTTTGTTCATCACAATTGGAGGAAAAGTAGAACTGGTGTCTCTGAGACAAAACGACACTGAGGCAGTCATAGTCTCATTTCTGAGGGAATAGAGTACACCAAAGATTGATGTCAGGACAAATATGACTGATTTATATTCATATTTTTAATCCTCATGATTTACTTTTGCATTGCAAGTGTAAACACTGAAAAGAACTCAGATGCATTTTCAAGACTAAAGAATGGGTAGGCATTAACTGATGGTGCACCATGCCAAACTTACCCCCAATCCATAGTTACGGCTTCTTTTTTGTGGGCCACTCCTGGGGCAACTTGAGGCAATTGCAGTAAAGGTTCCTGGGGTGATCTGGAAGTAGGTTGGGGATTGGTAAGAGAATGGGGTATATGCTGAACAGGCTCTGATTGGGCTATTGGATTCCCTAATTGAATAGACATCTTAGACATGTGCCTCGTTGGTTTAACGAGAAGTTCCTTCACTGAAGTGGATGTTGGATCATGAAAATCAGGGTTTTGCTTAGGAGCAGAAGCATAGTTAGGAAGTGTTGGATGGACGTTGGGGAATGTCCTTGTTGGCCTTGATTCTGTCTAATCCATCTGCGTTTTTGGCGTCTCAAAATTTTTAGCCCTGGGGCTAAGGGCGTTCTAGGGCTAAGGGTCAGAAGTGAGGCCATGCTCTCAGGTCTGAGGGATAAACAGACATTATGATGTAAGGAAAGTCTTCACCACAGTAACGTAGTAACATTCAGGCCATATTCACAAATTCTGCTGAACAGCATACAAACAAGTGAGCAATGTAATATGGTGCTACCAAAATTATATATGGCAAAAAAATATACTACAGGAGATTCAAACCAGACAGTTACAACAAATGTATTGACAAATTTTTCTGCAGGCTACACATAGCCACAAGACGATCAGTAGTGGCAGCTGCTCAACAGAGGGCACCAGGGTCTTGCTTCACTTGATTTACATTGAAAATAAAGGGTTATTTAATCAGTTGTTATATCTAAATGACAGTTTTCTATCTTTTGTAAGACATGAGAACCTGAATTAAGAATACATTTTAATAGATTTTAATTAGATTAAAATTTTTGCTCACATTCTTGGCAATTCTGACTTGGGAAACCTGTTACTCTCAGCCATTGAGTGCAAGAGAGTTCTCAGTTTATACAACAGACTGGTGCATTTAACCTGGAATTCTTTCAAACATTACCAGAAGCCCTTTCAAGCCAAACAAATCGGGAGTTTGTGGGCTGAAATATGTAATGCCAAAGTTGCTAATCCAAGCTTAACTAGTTAATAGCAAATGCAAACATGCTAATTAAGTGGCATGTACCCGCAGTACAGGGTCTTAGCCTACAAGCTCAAGCCTTTTGATCTTACCGAATTACAGGTAATACATCCAGCAGAAACACAGCAAAATGGGAATCCCTTTAAAATCTCTTTTTGCTAAATGTCAAATGCAAGTCTGCTATTTCCAGTCCAGTTACTTTTTAAAAATAATATTTGGCTCTCTTCAGCAGCCACTCGTTTACATATCACCATGTGAAGTGAGGTTAGCTGCCCATGCTTTTATAACGATTTATACAAACCAGCAAACCAAAACAATAACGTGTAAACTGCACAGAGCTGCAAACTGAAGTTACTACCAAACCTTTCACAGTACAAGGACTCATTTGAGTCTATGATCTTGTCAAAAATACTTCTTAGCTTAAATTCACATCACTTGCTGTCTGCTCAAGCTCAACTACAAAAGTCTTCTCCTTTTCTTTTATTTGTAGTCTTGTCTCTATTTGGCTATACCCAACCTCAGGAAAAATCAGGTCTGCCAGGAGATTTTGAGAAGGTCACAACTTTATCTGTAAATCCTCATGTACAAAGAATTCTGTGCTGAACTTCAGTATTGACAAGGCCCTGGAACATTTCTATTCTACAATTACTGTGATGCCTCTGGATAAATCATCTCTAACCTCTTGTAAGCCCAGCCTAACTCAATTTCAGATTCAATGGCATCCCTTGGCAGACAATCTGACAATTAAAGAGCTTGGAGTTGACAACCCAATAAAACTGTAGGTCTGCACAAAGAGGGAGACTACATACTCCAGGCTGCCTGTTCCTATACTGAACCCCCCATTTTAATATAATTAATAACTCCTGTCAATGAGGATATAATCACATGGCCGACTGTGGTTTAGGAGGTGGAACTGGTTGCCCACTAATCACAGGATTTGTTGTTTGATCCCCAGCTCCTCCTGTCCACATGCAGAAGTGTCCTGAACCCCAAATTGCTCCTGATGGTCAGACCAGCACCTAGTATGGTAAGGCGCTGTCATCATTGGGTGAATGAGAGGCAAACTGTACAGTGCTTTGGATAAAAGTACTATATAAATGCAGCCTTTTTAAATGCAGACATTTAACCACATAAACCTTGTTTAGACAGAAGAGTCTGTATCAAAAATAACAGACTATCTCTCACCAAACTTTATAATAAGTCAATGTAGATCTCCTTTTGCTTTGAATAAAATGACATGTCCCCCAATACATGTCCCTCAGTTTCCAAATGTAACAATGGAACAGACCAAACAAGCCAAATTTTGTACAAAGGATACACTGTACGGTTGCCAAAGTACAAAGTAAAAAAAGTTCTTAGCAGTAACATACATGCAGTGCGGTTAATGTTTTTGATTAAAATTATATTAGTAAAGGAAAAATCTAACCCTAAATGACCTAACTCTGTTAAGTACAACTATCAGTACTGTCTTTTGCATTTCCAGGAATATTTTGTTGTTCTGTAATGTATTTTTCCTGAGTACAACTGGTCAATACAGATCAGATCAGCTGTCAAGTTGGTACATGTGAGACAAATAAAAATCTCAATGTTCAGAAAAATGCCCTCAACTGTTGTCGAGTGAATGTTCATACATAGGTTGAAGTGTTCACACCTGCTGAAATATAGCAACATGTTTTGCTTCTTTTTCTGAACACAAGACCTGGTGTTAGTTGCTGCTGCATCAACAACAGAATGCAGTTCTCTGTGTTCTCTCATTTTCAGAAAACATAAGCAGAGGTTTAAATTATTGTATAATGCAAAACTTAGTGCAAAGAGTCCATAGCATGTTTTTTTAGTAGGCATCATATGGCACTGACCGCCTGGTTACTCTTGTGCACTATTGAAAGAAAACATACCAGTGCAACCAGCAACAACCAACAAAATGCTTTAACACTAAACCAGTCCATGTTCACAGGGTTTGTTGAAAAATGTACTAGGAAATCACCAGCTGAAGTAGTAGTACATGATGCAGGCTTAGAAAAATCGTTTGGAGAAAAAAACAGTGAACTACAACATTTAATCACAACTCTATAGGTCAACTATTGATTGACCTATCTGGGTCTGTTCTTAGTTAGTTCTGATCCAATCATCTAATATAAAATATATTGTATAAAATTTTCAGTGGCAGTTGGTGTTGGTGCCACTGTTTAGAACTATGGAATACCTCAAAGGTCTGTTCTTGGACCTACTGTATCTTCAATCTGTATGTTACTTTCAGGCCCTTTAATTTGTCCTTTTGCATATCTTTCCACTTTTATATAGACAATGCTCACCTGTACCTTTACTGACTCTATGAATGGCTGGATGTCCCATTATTTTCTCAAATTAAACAGAGGTCCATATTATCAGCCCTGACAGTGCTCGAAACAACATGAAGTAGTCTGTGGGACCTTTAACCTGGAACATCAAGCTGTATACTAACAATTTAGGTGTCACATTTGATTATTGTCTGGATGTTTCATTTCATATCAAGAAAAGTATGCAAACATGCTATTTTCAAAGATTATTTAAGTTATTACCTATCCAGAATAGTGCCTGATACACTGAAGCTCCTGAGTGCGTTTCTAAATTTTTCTTTTCATATAATAATTTAAAATGTCTCAGGTGGGCTGTCCAGTGTCTACTTGATGTTCCCAGACATGGACTTAAAATGAGGGGAAGAAGAGTATTTGCTGTCTCTCCCCTGAACTTTGAAATTGTTTACCTGTCTCTAAAACTGTATATTCCACAGTTTAACTGACATACTTCTCTAATTTTACAACGTATTGTTTTCCTTAACTGATAATTTTTTCATTTGTTGAACTTGTTTCTGTTTTGTTAATTCTATTTTGTTGTTCTTGTGTTTTCCATTATGATACCTGTAATATAATTGTAATATAATTTTTGAAGGAGTTACTTTTATTTTGAAAAGTGTTGTATAAATAATTTTGAACTTTGACAAGACAATGTCAAATAAAGGTCCCATTATTAACTTTTTCAAGCCCTTTCAGTCTTATCAAATGCTCTTTCTCATGACAATTCCACCCAATGCTGAGAGCATTATCACTTGTTCTGAGCAAACTGCTACTTCCAAGGTCACAAATTCAATATATTCATGCTTGAATCTTTTTCTTAAATATCTAAATCTTTACTTGCAACTCATTGAGTACATTTGATACCATAGATTGATGGCATCTACAGTAACAGTGTTACTGAGTACCTGTGAATTATTCCTTTACAGCCATGCCAACCACACAAAACATTTAAAAACACCAAACCTGACAAAAGGCAGCCATTTATATTTTCTTACCCTGTTGATCTCTTGACAACCTCGGTTCCAAAATGTGCATCTCTTATCTGTTCTGAAGCCCTTGATGGCTCTGGCTTCCAGCTGGAAGGGGCTCTGGGATCAGGGGCTGAACAACATAATATAAAGTTACATATATAGTCATTGTATATAGGTATAGCTAATTAAAATTCACCTAATTTTCTGTTCATGCTCACTTGTAGGTGTTGTACACTGGTTATCCTCTTCACTCAGTGTGCTCAACTGTCTTTTGAATTCTAAAAGGAAAGAAAGGCATTGACAAGATTATAGATAATAACCATAGGTTTATGTTCATATGCCACCACGCCAGCACAGCATGAACAGTGTATATTTTTACCAGTGTGGAAATCGAGTGTTTAGTTGCTTAAATCAAAACAACCAGTCGGGGGAGACATGTGGTTGCATATTGGGTGGATTTGGTAACTAGTTTTAATGCTAAATGGATTTACGCAGGAACAACATGACTTTTGTTCCTTTTTTATTTTGTACCTGTATCTTGGTCACTGGGGGAGGTTATGGCAGTTTGGGATATATGAGGCTGAGTAGGAGGAGGCCCAGAGAGAACAAGAGAAGAGGTAGGCCTTAAAGGAGGAGGTGAGGGGTCTACTGTGGGGGTGACCTGGGGTCTCCAGGAAGGAACAAATCCAGACCCTCCTTGAGGTTTCTGCTCCAAAGTCTGATCCATGGGCAGAGAGGATGAAACTGACAGGGAGGGAAAGGAGGCAGAGGGATCATTGGAATGAGGGGAAGAAAGAGGACAACAGAGAGGGAATGGAGGGAGGGATATCAGTAACCCAACCCTTGAGTATGCTTTCCAAAATCAGTTCAATGGACAGATTCTCCAATGTTATTGTTTGGAATGGTCAAATAGTTCTGTGAGTAAGTAGCAACAACAAGAGTAAAATATAGGGGGGGAAAAAAAGAAAAAAATGCGTGCAATTAACACAGATTAGAGTTTTAAGAATGAAGCAGAAAAAATAAGGAAAATGGAAGTTTGGAAATAGGAAGTGGGCAGAAGAAGAGACCTTCTATCGGCAACTTTTAGACACATTCTGTAAGTACACACTGTAAATACAGACAGAGATAAAGTATAATTTCTCTTTAGCCATCTATCATAAATTGTCACTTGATTAACATTTGTTGTGCACACAGAAAAGTAAATCAATTTAAAAACCATAAAACACTGTGAAAGAGCCAATTTAGATAAAGCTAACATTAAATAGTTTTCTGAACCTCCTTTCAGATATGTCATGTTGCTAGCTTCATCTATATGTTTAAAGTTATGGGTTTGTGTGATTCAGCCAGAAGTCCATTACATTAATATTGCAACTTTATTCAGACAAGATCATTACCAACAGAGCCACGATGCTCATCCCCTCTTCTCACAGTGAATCCACTAATAAATTCTCATTAGTTTCATTATTTATCAGTCTGTTTGCCTTTTTATAATATTCAAGAGTGCACAAACATAGAAAGACAGTCCCTAAGTTGGGACTCTTGTTTGCTCACATGCTGTTTGTAAAGCATTTTGCTGAATATTCATGACTTCATCCATGCAATTAGGCATTCAATGAAAACTGAAATATAAAGCAAGGAGACAGCTGGCCTGATTATTATTGTGGTTGATGAATTAGTGCTTTTTTTTTTTACCTCTTTATTACATCACACTACGTAGTGAGGTGCATGTCTGAATGGGTATTTACTGTCAACAAATCTGTGAAATTTGTCAAGAGACTGATCTCAGGTCAGATCCCTCTGTAAAATGTGTCTTGACAATTTTAACAATGTTTGGGCACTGTCAGACTGTATAAAATTGGCACTGGAATTGTATAATCTGTCCAAACTAATCTAAATGCAAATTAGTAAGGATGAACCCAAGCTACATATTAGTAAATCAAAGCTTAGAGCAGAAGTAGAGGCATTGGGTTTATATTAGAACAGAGAAAATTAATGAAAGGGACAAGAGTACAACAGGGAGGCTCAGGCTGATCAATAAGGGAGGATGGCTGGCTTGAGTTAAGTTAAAGGTAGAGCAGCATTACGTGGCATCTCTATTCTCTGCTTTTTCTGCAGCACTGTAGGCTGTCCAGGATCATTGGCAGAGAGATGCAGAAACTTAGGAGAGAGTGCTGCCTGTGCTAGAGGGGCCTGGGATTTAGGAGGCCTCCATTCACTCTGCCAGGAAGCTGGAAAAAAGAGGAGAAGGAAAAACATGGGAGGAAAGAGGGAGAAACGTGTAAAGGCATAGTAACAGGGTTATGAAATGAAAAGTGTGAACTAGCCTGGCCTACATTGTATCTCTGTCCCTGTACCTGTCTCAGGGGCAGATGGTAGATTAGTGGGTCTGGTGAGGGCTGAGCCTGGCTCCCTCAATGAAGTAGGGCGAGTTTTGGACTTTCTGGGAGCAGGAGGTGGTGGAGGTTTAAGAGGGAAGGAGCTAAATGGAGCTGATGGGGACGAGGAGACAGAAGAAAAGGAAGGAACACTCTGTGCTCTCCAGACACCAGGACATGCTGAGAGAGGAATATGGGAACAGTGAGAGAAAATAAAAAGAGGGCTGTAATGAGAAATGGTGGGAAAAAAATCATACTATAATAAAATTCCAATTTGAAAGAGTGCAGTTTTCAAGAGCCATAATTTTAACAATCTGTAAAAAATGTTTAGCAAACAACAAAAAATACACAAATGCCTGTTGTCTGGTCAATATGCCCTCTGCATGCAGTTATCTGTACTATTTATGACAGGCTAAAGATGGTTTTCTTAAGAAAGAAAAAACACTATATTTTATCTTTGACTTTTCAGACAGGTAGTTACCTAACTCGCTTGGCAGTTGTCAAGTTATTAGTTAGGTGTTGAGTTAGTAGGTAGGTGTCAGACAAACAGCTGGCAGACATGGAACAGTACTGAGAATCTCCCAATTAAAATTTTAAGCACATCATACTGTTTTAAGCTTGTTACATTGAAAGCTCTGGCTTGAGATCTCAAGTATTCAGGGCTGTGAAGCAGCTCCTCCTGTGAAGGTACGTTAGCTCAAGCAGCTAAAGCAGAGCTGTCAACAGTATTATAAGGAGTCATCAGCCAGATATCAAAATATTGTCAGATTGTACTCTTATGGTACATAGTTTTACCACTAATACTAAATGAGAGCTAAATTGGTTAATTTTCCTGTGAAAAACTACCTAGTTTAGATAGTTCTTCATAGGAAAACAATCTAAATTTTGTTTGACTCTTCTCCAGTTGACTGGTTCAAAAAAAAGAACTCTAGGAGGACCTCCACTACAAGTTTGTAATAATGATTGGTAAAAATATATTTTGTTTAATGTATAGGAAATAATCATAATTTAAATTGCCATTGCAATACTGCGGAAAAAACAATAACTGCAATCATAAAATAACTGCTATGAAGACCAGAGGTAAGGTACCCATGCAAAACCAAACACTACGGTAAATAGTATTTACTTGTGGTATTCACAATCTGAAAACTGGGATAAATAGATTTTTCTCTAAGTATATAGACAGCTAGAATCTCGACTTGTATCTTTAAATACGAGCTCAGGTCTGAATGTAAACTCAGCATTAGCTTAAAAGCAAATACAGAAAAACAGCATTTTACGTACTGTACGACTATATTTTTGATCTTCAGCTATTTGAACTGAACTATGCAGTACCTGTTTGTGAGGTATCAGAGAAAGCGGGAGGATGGAGAACTTGATCAAAGGGTGAAGAGAAGAGAGAAGAGGTAGAAAGGGCTTCAGGAGGGGTGAAGGTAGAAAAGACCTGGGCCTCCAAGCCCTCAGCTGGATAGGAGTCACTATGGAAGCTATGAGGCCTTCGAGGAGCTGAAATGGGCACTAAAAAAACAGCAGAGGTATGTACAGGAAGTGGCAGAAAGAGAGGAAGAAAGGGGAAATGAGGAAAATAAACCAAGAGACAGGAGAATGGTATGTGAAACTTGAAATACATAAAACAATAACAGCCACCCAAACTGCAAACGGAAAAACAGAAACAGACAGATATAGACAAATATATATTGGTTTAGAAAAATGTGGTTTATACTGTATTATATCCATACAGCTTTAAGTCTTTAAAACCTGAAGTTAAATCTGTCTCACCCTACTTTAAAGAGCTTGTAACCTACCTAAAATAATTCATGGTTGTTTCATTATACCTCTTTCATGTCTGTGTGTTAAGTACACAGCTGGAGTCGGGACATGGTTAGCCTAGCTTAGCATAAAGACTGGAAACGGGGGGAAACAGCTAGCCTAGGTCTGTCCACAGTTCAGACACAGACATGAGATTTATACCAATCTGAACGTCTCAATCTCAGAGAGAAAGCCAACAAGTGTATTTCCCAAAATGTTTAACTATTCCCTAATAAAATACATTGAAGAATTCAGGATATTTGCTCGAAATATTGGCCACATAAGGCTCACTGCAGCCAATTTGTAGCCTTTTTGAAGGCAAAAAAAGGATGAAGAAAATATCACCATCAACAACGGGGGCCTTGTACTGTACATACTATATACTACATACATATTATCAGTCTAATCCTAAAAGAAAAATATTAATTGTTGTTTCCCTAAAATATCGACAGGCTTTCTTTTGCAAACCACTTTACCTTTTTAATATAGATCATAGCATAAATTAAAAACAACAAACTGTATCAGCACAAAGTCTTCCACAGCAGCCCTGACTGGATGCAGATGGAGAAAAGCCAAAAGCCAGAAGCATTAGTGTAGACGCATTTACTGTGACAATGGAAAGTTGCCATGTAAATGGAGCATTTCAGGAATGTGGCAGTAAATCTCAAATGGATCTCGATGGAGAAAATGACTCTATACCTGGGTAAAGCTCGAGGATTCAAAACAAGGATGTTCAATTAATTCCTTGGCAGAGATATGATTTTCATTTCACTGTTTTAGCTGGACACAGCAGGAGGTGCCTCTCACCAATTAAAAATATATACCATAATACATAACTCCATATCACAAGTTTTAAAGTTATGGCTTTTTCTATTTACTTAATTCTGAGACAGTTACACTGACTTTGTTAAAAAACATAGAACCAAATTGTTACAGTCAACCAATCAAGTCATAGTATGCAAGATCAAAGTCTGGTCAAACACTGTAATGTAGATACTTTTGTCTAAATCTTAACTGTAACTCTGATAATGATAGCCACAGTAATTTGCTTGAGACTAGAACTGGGTCTTACACTATAGGAAAGTGAAGTCTGTACCTTCTCTAGCCATTTACATCTTATACAAACTAAACTCACGTGTACAAAATGACACTTATGTCCCAAATAATCATGGCCTACATAACACACAAAAAAGTCGTATGTGAAACACGGAAAGAAATACTGGACAATTTTAGTGAACTGAACACTGCCACTATCAATAAATATACAAGATACTGTAATTTTGTTAATAAAAGCAAGTGTTCAAATAATGGCTTTTAATGTGAAAAGATCTGCGAAGAAAATGTTGAGTATTTTATGATATCTTAACAGCGAAAAAAAAACATCAACTGGAAGCCACTGACAATAATACATGAATATAAACAGTATTTCTGTGAAATATGATAGAATATACTTAAAAAAGATGGGAAAAATCAGACATAAATACCTAGACCTTTATTTTGAACAGGCTTGTATTAGAATATGAGCCTTTTCCAAATAAAGATCTAGTTCTCTCTGTTGTTAAAGTAAATAAAGGCCCCACCAAATATTTTAGAATTTACTATATTTACTACAAAGTATTAAGATTAATTAGGTCATTGTGCTTAATTTTCAGTAAATTTTCTTAATTGTCAGATCAATGCAAATCTTTGATTTTTTTGTAAATTTTTGTTACGACTCAGCTAGCTCTCAGTCTCAAATTTTGCAAAAATGTATATTCAAACTATACTACATTTGATCTTATATTAATATATATTAATGTCTTATATATTAATATTCATGATGACCATATAGAGTGGTATGAATTAAATACTTACAAAAAAATGGCAAATCTTCCTAAATAATCTGACCCAAAAGAGACAAAACACAACACAGGATGAGGAATATCTGATCACCGATACCTGATCCGGCACTGGGCTGGAAGATTTTGGGAAGTGCAGGAGGGTGAGCACGTGTAAAGGCCGGTAATGAGTAGGCATGGGGGGAGGGCCGAGCCTGCTGGTTAATGTTTGGGGGTCGTGTGTGGGTTTGCAAAAAAGAGGATGGAACAGAAGGGTCTGGGGGTTCAGGCAGAGGAGGACGAAATGGGACTGAGATGGTGGAGGAAATGCCAGAAGACGTTTTCCCATCCATCTCTGAGGTTACTGGGTAAAAGATAAGAGATGAGTTGAATTGGGAAAAGTAAAATGAAAGAGTGGATTGCTGAAAGAAACAGTGATAATCAGATTGGTGTTCAAAACAATACATCTAAAGACACAAAAAACCTTCAAGTTTTGCTATTTTACTTTAAAACTAAACTAGGTTACTTTGGTGAATATGAATTATGTATGTCAACATAATAAGTAGTAAAGATGGAATATTGTGACCGGTCGGGACAAATGAGAATGGTGGAAGAGTAAATCAAGGAAAGAGAAAGATACCTGTGGGGCCTGATTCAATTGCAGGCCTCCAAGCCAGATCGTGTATTCTTGCAGTAGAAGGAGCAGAGGCTGTTATAGAAAGAAAAAGGCAACAACATACAGTAAGATTAAAAGAAAAGGGAAGTGAGTTTTAAATAGGAAACAAAATAGAGAGCAGGAGTTTTAAAAAAGCTGTTTAAAGAGAAATTAAAAGGTGAGAAGGGGCATCCTTGGCTCACTCCTTACAGCTAATACAGAGTTGAGACTGACAACAGGGTTAAAAGACCTCATCCACATGGCAGGGGAGTGGAATCTTTTCCAAAATTAATTATACCTTTTAGTGTGTAAGCTGCAAATTGCAGTACATTATTGTGCTAAATCTAATGCAGCAACACTTTAGAAGCCTCTCATCCGAAAGGCTTCTTCAGTTATAACTAACTAGTGGGGTGTTCCAGGTATTTATCCTCTGGTCAGATCAGCAACACTTGTGAGTCGTTGAGGTCACATGAGTCGTTGACCCTCCTGGTCATCATGTGAATCCTTAGGATCACATGGGTCAAGGTGTGGATAGGTGCTCGCACCTTGAGTGTCGTTAGGGCGACAAGTGAGTTGTTGAGCCACCCTGCCATCATGTAAGTCGTTGAGGTCACAGGAGTCCCGGTGTGGATGGGTGTTCAGCTGTCTGGGGAGTGAACTTAGAACTGCATTGTAGGTGGCTGACAGCTAGTGCCTCAGACCACCTCCGCTGTTTAGTGACGGTAGTTCCAGATTGACAAAGATGGCTTCTTTCACTCTTCTTTCAAAACATCAGTCTTCTCTAGCCAAAATGCATATATTACTGTCCTGAAAAGAGTGACCTTTGTCCTTAAGATGCAGCTGGACTGCTGAGTCCTGACCTGAGGTACTTGCTCTCCTATGTTGTGCCATGTGCTTATGTAGCAGTTTTTTAGTTTCCCCAATGTACAGGTCTGTGCATTCTTCGCTGCATTGGACTGCATAAATTACATTGTTCTGCTTGTGCCTGGGTATTTTGTACTTAGGGTGGACAAGTTAGTCAGATACGCAAGTTCCAAACCTTGCAGTCGCAACTCAGCACTGCGCACAAGACAGAGGAACTGACCTGGAGAAGGAAGTTTGATCCAAAACACAGCCGGACATTCAAGGAAAGTGGGTGAAAAACCTACCTGACAGGAACTTCGCTCAACCAGAAAAGGAGGTCTTATCCAAAGGACTAAACTTTGCAATAACACCAGAGTAGGTACCAGTTGTAAACCTCATCACAGCCACATAATCAGCCATCAGAAAAAACAATTTGACTAATACAGAGCCTGAACAACTCAGACTGAAGGTATAAGCTGCTCTCACCAGTGCGAAAGCACCCCCTTCCAACCTCACCATCTAAGAAAGGAAGGCACTGACATTGCTCCAAAGAGACCAGAACATCACCATCCTTTCAGCCAACAAAGGAAGATGTACAGCTGTGCTAAACACAGCAGATTATCACACCAAGGTGACCGGGCTCCTTCAGCAACACAGCCACCTGTGGAGCACTAAGGCGAGACCCTACCAGCGGCTACAAAATTAAGGTAGTTAGTTGCCTACAACAACTGGAGAAGGGCCATGATACTGACCGATCTCTATATTACAGACTGTACCCTGGAGAAGACACCCCTCGCATTTATGGACTCCCAAAATTACACAAGGAAGGAGTCCCACTCAGACCCAGCATCAGCATTATTAACTCAGTAACATACAACATTGCTTAATACCTGGCCACCATCCTGGCTCCTCTGGCTGGAAACACTCCACAGCACATCAAGAACTCCCAGGACTTTGCCAAAAAGGTTGGAAAAATAAAACTGGACTCAGATGAAACCCTGGTATCCTATGATGTCACCTCACTCTTCACATGCAATCCTACCACAGAAGCAGTTAAAACAGTTAGGAAATGACTGCTACAAGACAGCACTTTACCCAACAGAACCAACCTCAACCCTGACCACAAATGCGCCTTACTTGACCTCTGCCTGATTATGACCAATTTCCAATTCAATGAAGGTTTCTACAGACAGAAGCATGGCTGTGCCATGAGTTCACCGGTGTCACCAATAGTGGCTAATCTCTACATGGCAGAGCTAGAAAGCAGAGCCCTGACCTCTTTTCCAGGAGCTGCCCTCAGCCACTTGTTTAGGTGTGTTGATGACACAAAATCAAAACCTATGAAGTTGATTCCTTCACTGAACACATCAATGCAGTGGACAGCAACATGAAGTTCACTCTTGAGGATGTCAGTGAACATAGCATAGCCCTCTAGGATTGTGTGCTGCACATCAAGAACAACAGAAGCCTCAACATTGAAGTATACAAGAAACCCACAAACACTGATTGAGTGACTCTCACCACCCACTGGAGCACAAAATTGGGGTCATCAAAACCCTACACCATCGGGCTCAGAATGTTCCCACAGGGTCAGAGGGGAAAGAGAGGGAACATAAACACATCAACGAAGCACTTAGAACTTGTTGTTACCCCAACTGGGCCTTTGTCAAAACCACAAAAAGAGGCAGAACAGACAGAGAAGAAAACTGCAATATATAAAACAACATTGTCATTCCCTACGTTGCTGGATTATCTGAAAAACTCAGGACGACCTTCTGCAAACATAACACCCCTGTGCATTCCAAGCTCAGTAACACTCTGAGGCAAAAACTTGTCCACCCTAAGGACAAAATACCCAGGCACAAACAGAACAACGTAATTTGCGCAGTTCAATGCAGCGAGGAATGGTCAGGACTCTGGAGTCCACCTGCATCTTAAGAACAAAGGATACTCTTTTCAGGACAGTAATGTATGCATTTTGGCCAAAGAAGACCGATGGTTTGAAAGAGGAGTGAAAGAAGCCATCTTTGTCAATCTGGAACTACAGTAACTAAACACAGGAGGTGGCTTGAGACACCATCTGTCAGCCACCTACAATGCAGTTCCAAGTTCACTCCCCAGACAGCTGAACACCCATCCACACCGGGACTCCTGTGACCTCAACGACTCACATGATGGCAGGGTGGCTCAACAACTCACTTGTCGCCCTAACGACACTCAAGGTGCAAGCACCTATCCACACCTTGACCCATGTGATCCTAAGGATTCACATGATGACCAGGAGGGTCAACGACTCATGTGACCTCAACGACTCACAAGTGTTGCTGATCTGACCAGAGGATAAACACCTGGAACTCCCCACTAGTCAGTTAGAACTGAAGAAGCCTTTCGGATGAGAGGCAAATTGTCTTCAAGAACTTCAAGCAAATCCAGTTCCCTTATCATAGCACTTACAGAATTCACTCAGTATCAGCAAAACCAATAAGCCTGTGGTGGACTACGAGAAGAATAGGAGGTCCCTTGTCCTTGTTGTCATCCAGGGAGAGGAAGTGAGGAGGGTGGACTCCTACAGAAAAGCGTTTTTGCATAACATTATGTTGTCACAGTGAAGTTGACCGTTGATCTTTTGGATATAAAATTTGATCATTTCATTATTTCATCCTATTAGGCATAATGGCCAAAAATGTGATTTTTGAGGTCAGTCTGACTTTTGACTTTTGACCACCAAATTCTAATCAGTTCATCCTTGACCCCAAGTGGACATTTGTGCCAGATGTAATGAAATTCCCTCCAGACGCTTCCGATATATCACATTCAGAAGAATGGGACAGACGTGCGATCACAGTGATCTTGACCTTTCACCTTTGATCACCCAAATCTAACCACTTTATCCTTGAGTCCAAGTGAATGTTTGTGCCAATTTTGAAGAAATTCCCTCAGGGCGTTCCTAAAATACTGCATCCACAAGAATCGGAAGGACAGAATGACAGACGGACAACCCGTAATGCGTCTGGCCACAGCTGTCACCGGCAGGGAGGCATAAAAATTTGGCAAGGAAGGATATTATGTAACTATATAATGTAAATATGCTTTGGGTCCTTATATATCAGTAATATACTTATATAGTATAATACTAGTATTATACTTATAATATACTCTTACATAATCTAAATTTATTAAATTATTTTTTATTAATGATTAAATTACAGTTGTTACTTCTTGTTATTATTCAATAAACATGAAATGTATTTTTTTATGCATTAAAATACAAAAAAGAAAGTACACAAAAAGAGAATTCACAGTGGGCTGGAGACATATAAACTTTATCATAAAAAAAATTAGAAAAATTCAATATTAGCCATGCTACAATTTTTACATTCAGTGACAGGCAATTAAGTAGTTTTAAATTTTACAAACCTTAAGAAATATGCATCAAATAACTTTCTATTAAGGCATGTTTGCCTCAACTCACTATAAACTTGGCTGTCATTGGTTACAGGGCCAGATTAATTCTTTAGGGAACCTTGAGGCAAAAACTGGCTATAAATCCATATTGACTCATTGGTTTATCCCACTCTTTGTGCACTGTATATGTACTAATTAGTAATCAATTTGTGGTAACTAGATTTTAACTTGAGGCCTCTCAACACAGCAGATCTTCAGCGTCAATTTAGGCCCCCCTATCATTTCAGTATATATTTTTAGTGTTAGACTACCAAAGTATTGCCAAACTAACATGCAATTAATCAAATTACCATAAATTAATTGCAACACAGTGAACCAGGAATCTTAAGTCCCACTGAGGGTCATAGGGCCAGGGCAGTTACCCATTTTGTCCACTAAATACCTGTTACCACAAAACCTGCAATATAATCTGCCAGTCATTGCTTTCATCGAAAACCTCAGATTAGGTTTATTTAGTCTGTCATTTTTTTGTCTGTCATTTAGACTGTCATTGTTTGTAACCACCCAGTGATCCCGAAGTGTGTCCCTAGTCTTACCAGTAACATGGGCAGCATGTCCAGTGCCAAAGCTGGTCCTTCTCTCCTCTCCAACCTCATCATCACTCTCATTAAAATCATCCAGATTGCCAATGTCAGTCTGTTTCATACTCATTAGACTGGCTAAACTCTGCATGTCCTCATCTCTGTGGAGAGTAGAAAAGAATCCTCTTAAAACATTAGGTGTACAGGAATATCTGTGTCCTAAAATGTCCATATTGATCTTCAAAACCTATACTGGGCTTCAAATACCAATTAAGTTCTGAGATACAACTGTACTATAATACAACTATAATACAGTATTGAGGAATTACTCTTTTCAGTAAATTTTATGCTACTGAAGTGGTGACTCACGTGGCCTTCCCCTCTTTAAGAAAGATACAGGACAAGTTGAGTTTCAGTGTCGCTTCTACCACTTTGACAGATAGTGGTTTGAGCTTCAGTGTTACATCATACTGGGCTGGCGTGGCACTGGCATACTTCTTCATATTGACATCAGCTGATGCCAACACCTTCCTACGGCCTTTTGTTTCCTGATAAATAAACCAAATGGACAACTAAACACCGACAAATCCCTTCTCCCTGAGAATACATTCTCCAGCTGAGTCTTCCAATTAAAAGTTAATTAAATAAACTGTATGAAACCATAACTAGGGATAACACAGACAGAGCAACTCACATTTTCAATGACAAAAGTCCAATCTTTGTCTTCAAACTCCTCTGCAGTAGGGTCCTGTTGAAGAAAAAATAATTGCCTGATGTCTTAGCCATGCCATTGTCCATCCAAATAAATTACTGAGCTATTTCCCATTTATAATAAAAATAATATATCACCCACAACTAAGTAGAGACTTAATTTCATACCTTGAAGAGTGTAACAGTGATGTCTAAACTCTCTGGAACCTGCCAAACCACCAAGCCTCTGTAGGGGTTCTTAATCCCTGGTTGCCAACTGTGGAGCTGACAGAAAATGTAACAGAAAAGATTCAATCTCAACATTCTTGCCTAAATTTCTTATGGACTGTCTTTCAGCCTCTGCAGAGCACACTTTAAATACAAGACTTAACGAAAGTTTATCCTCTTGTACCATCAAAATCTAGAACATACTGTATTTTATACCATTTTAGCCATTTCTACTTTTAGAGCCATGTAGAGACAATAGGCTATTTTGTAGGCTTCTAAATTAATCTTATCTCTCTCTTCTTTGCTTTATTACCTTCGTGCTGTGACGTCTATTTCTCCTGATCCACACCACTCTCAGTTTTTCTGGTTGCCTGAAATCACAGCAGAGCAAAAATAACATTTGAGTGTTTCTATCTGTCTTCCCTATTCCCTGTATGCCAGCATGTTCTTCATAATAAAAACACAGTAGTTTTTTCTTCAGTTAGCAGGAATATTGAGATTTTGATATTTTTTAAGCAGTTATTTTGCACATTCATTAAACCTGAGTGTTAGCAAATAATAGTGTACTTGCCATGGATGCTACTTTTTCATTCCATTGTGGCCGTTTGATGGCACTACAAAATGTATAAACTTCACACTGAGAATTTGGATACTCAAAGAAAATAGCAAAAACTTAATAGTGTGAGGTAGCAAACAGTGAGTGAATTTGGACGCATGCAAGTCTACAGCCATGCTAGCAGCTCCAACTGGCTGTACGTTAGGCATAGTATTTTTCAGAGCTAAATGCTAACATGACAATGTTAACATGCTGATGTTTAGAAACTAGGGTTACCATGGCCACTATTTCAGTTTAGTGGGCTAGTACAGTAATGTTTACTAAATAGCACTGAAAGGCAATCTGAGTCTAATGGAACTGTCATAAAATTTGCAGGTACTTGAACATAAGCCAAAATATTGGACTAAAATTTTGATCGAGTGTAGTGCTAGAAAATCACCAAAGTTATTACAATTCATCCTGTGGAAAACATGAATGTCTGAACCAGTTTTCACAGCAATCAATCCAATAGTTGTCAAGATTTTTCCCTAAAACCACACATGTAAACCTCATGGTGTCACTAAAGGAAAAGTCAGGGGATCACCAATGTTAGTAGGATTCATCATCTGGGTACCATATATGTCATAGTTTCATAGTATTCCATACGGTAGTTGGTGAGATATTTCAGTCTGGATCAAAGTGGTGGACTAAGCCACACTGCTATCACTAGAGCCCCACTGTGGCTTGAAAACTTACACTACTTTCCAGGAAGCCAATTGATAAGTTGTATCCCTTTTCAATGGGACTTTGACGCCTTTTGAGTGAACACTGCAAAAATTGATGATTTCAGATTTCAGAGATTTACCATATTCTTTGCTGATATTTATTTTCTGTTATTACATGTGCCATTGTTTTATGGCTGTATCAACCCATTATCACCACAGCAATCAGTAAATTATCATCTAATTTCATTTAATCTAAAAATGGGGTCTGAGGAAGAGCACAGGCCCAAGATATGGTGGTTTGTCAAAAACAATCGATAAAGCACACAGCATTCACACAAGCCCATCTGTGGGCTTATAAAGCACTGAGGAGAAGCGCAGCCAGGAGAAAATGAAAATCTTGTGACTGTGTGAGCAAGAGCTCAGTGATAGAGAGCATAACTCCTGAAGATATACATCTCTGCTTGGATGTGTGCCTATGTGTGTGTGTTGGGGGGGGGGCTTGTTCTTGTCTATTACCAGAAGCCCACTATACTTGTGGGGTCCAACAGCTTTGTGGGGACCAAAATGGTGGTCCCCACAAGTTTAAATGGCTGTTTGAGGGTAACGACTTTTTAGGGTTTTAGGGGTTCAGGTAATTATGTTTATGGGAATTATGTCAATGATGGGTCCCCACAAATTTAGTAAAACAAGGATGTGTGTGTGAGAGAGAGAGAGAGAGAGAGAGAAAGAAAGAGTTTATGAGTTGGGGGAGACCCCACACATCACTTGGAAAGTAGAGATCTGACTCCAACCTTTCATTAGCTTTTTGTATACGCTAACCAAGATGTGGATGAAGAAATTGCTTTGAAAACAGTATGAGTACATCTCAAAGTTTATAGTGAACTGTAGGGGAACGACATCACAGTTTCCCAGTCTTCCACACTACACCTAGTGTTACCTCTTATGATTGCATGAGATCTGCAGGAGGGCACTATGTATAAAACGCAGATGAGGTAATAATTTTTTGTATTTAAACTATGCCCAGAGAAAATATTATTTGTGACTGGCTGGTAAAAGTACTTAAAATCATATTTTTGGATACCTTTATTATAGGTCACCATTAAAGTTCTCGAACTTGGAAATGTAGTTAGACAAAAAAAACCTCTAAACTCACGTTCAGTTTACTATCTTTTCTCCAGAGCTTTTGAACACATTTCACTAAATACCACTGTTTGAGATGGATGGAATGAACTTAGTATTCACAGCAATGAGGATGGAAATATATCAAATATATTTCCAGTTATATAGTTCTTGCATGGAGAAGCAGGCCATTTTCACTACAACAGAGATAATAAAACCTTAACAATCTATGTCAGACTGTGCGATATCACTTGGCAGATGTGTATATATAGTGGCGACGTGTCATTTGGTCCAGCAGCAGAAAAAAGTGTGGTTTTGAGTAAGTATCTTGTTGAAAAAGCAGGAAAGGTTTGAACTTTCCATCCACTGCATTTTCAATTTGCACACTAAAAACCTTAGCGAAAATGGCGAAAATTTGAAAAAAAAAAATGAATATCACAAAAAGCTTTTATGCTTGGCTGAGGTGGAAAGTGTATCAATCCTTAAGTGTATCAATAAAAACAAAATTTAACAAAGTGTAATGAAATCAGACTTAGTTAATAAACAATGATGTACATTAAGCATGTGACTTAGTCACTCAAGCTTCCACCGAAGAAACGAAAATATCAGATCGGTGTGGAGCAGTGAGGACACTGTAACATGTCCCCTGTTTAATGGCACCGACTGGAGGATGAGAGCTACCAACTGTTTATCTTGAACAACCAACTACTAATATTCAAATAACAGCTGTGGATAGAAACACACATTTATTCACATTTTCTTTTTCAGATTTTCTTAAAATTATGTGAAAATTTGTGCTACATTTGGATGGAAACATGACTTATAACAGCAGGGTTTTTACCCAGCCTTAAAGCATGGCCGTAAGTACTTTAGCCTTCAGTAGTGGTTGGTTGAAACGTCATGTTAACTAGGTTGTCTCAAACATACTTGGGCCTTTACCCAATGAATGTTGCGAACATCCATCACAGTTTACAGACTGGCTTTCTGCTTCAACATCAACCTAATGTGCAATGAGTGATTATTAGCATCATTCATCAGCTTTCTTTCACTGATCATCTGACTCTTCATGTTTCTTGACTGGCTGGACTTTGTTGTAGCAATGATGCCATGTTTACAGATCTCAGTGATTACTTTGGAGAGAACAATTTTATCATAACTGATGGAAATGATGGCTAAATCTACAAAAGTAAAAGCCAAATTGTAATAAACCAGAATGATCCTTTAACAAACAGTTCTACATAAATATTAATAAAATGAATTAACAGAAGGAATAAGATATAGCATGAATAAATTGAATATCAGCGCAACTTATCAACTACTGGCAGCTTCAATCCAAAACGTATTGAATCAGTATTGTCAGTATTGGGCTACTGGTCAAACTGTAGTGGCAACAATGTGTCTAGGCCTCCATCTTATGTTGCATGACTCTCATAAGCAATGTATGGATTGGTGAGAGAGAGGAAAGAGGAGAGAGAGAGTGAGAGTGAGAGAGCAAGAGACAGAACAGAAATAGACGCCTGTCACGATGAACTACACAGAGGCTTAATAGTAATCCTACACCTGCTGCAAAATTTATCATAGACATGTTTCACTGTTGTTGCATTAGGCTGACTTACAATAGTACAATAGTGTTTTTAGCTCCTACAGTCTGTAGATTAGTGGTTTGCAGAGTACAGCTTCTCAAGACAGAATACGTGTCATTACCTTTAAATAACGGAAGGCTTTGTTTTCATCAGTTTGAAGTAGGAGTTGTTTGAGCTTTACCATAAGATGTAAAGCTCAATGGTGTGGGGGAAGTCGTTGCTCATACAGCTTCTAAATAGTTTTCCCAGACTGTTTAAACTCTCTGATACTCTGCTTTACTCTGAATGTAAGTGGTTTTTGCTAATCAGTTCAGGGAGATCGCCCATCTAGCTGATCCACATTTCACACATTCTTGTCAAACTGTTGAAAACACAAGTGTATTGTTTGTGATGTCATCCATAGCTCACAAGTGAGTGTAATTTCTTGCTAAACTTTAAACCCCAACAAGCCCATGCTCTTTTTTTAGGACTGTACAACCTAACTGTGACAACAAGACTCCAGGAAGTCACTGTGCCTATGTTGTCCACCAAGAAACAGTTAGGGGACTGGTGTACTCCATCAGAACTGTCAGATAGCTTCAGAAACACCCTCCCTCTACAGCTTTCTAACGTCATATTTTGTAGAGGTGATAAAGGACACTGGGTTATAACTTCTGTCTAGCTTTCTTTTTTTTGTTTGTTTCATTTGTTATACAACTATTTGTGGCACTTTTCGTATGGACATCCCAGTGCAACACTATGAATGTCTCCCTGAAGAAACTGTCTGAAAATGTGTGCCATTATTCCTGTTTTTTAAGAAATATTCCATCTACCCACTTTCTTTGACGGCCAGCTTTTCTCTCGATCTTCAAATGTGGCCCATTTGGATCACGTATAAACACTTCTGATTTCTGTCACAATCCACTTCTTTTCTAGCATAACCTAGCCCTTATTACGCCCAACTCCTCCTTAAACCACAAAGGACTGATTACAAATGTAATACTAAGTGTAAGTCAAAGGTATGAGACACTAAGTCATTATTACAAGATAATAAATCAAAATGTAGACTTTTTATGTCAAATGCCATTATTATGTCATTCTTATTAGATACTTGGTCAAAATGTTTGTGTCTTCAACGAAAAATTACGAGATACTAAGAGATGAAATAAACACCTAGCCAAAATTTTTACTTACTACATACATACAGTATGTGGGTCAAATATATATCAAAATTTGCCGAGGCAAATCGTAATTTTGGCTTAGTAAGTCAATTTTTTGACTTATTGTCTCATATTATCTATTTATGTAATGGTTCTGATTGAAGTTTGGATTAAAAAGCAAGACTGGTGGGACAGGCATGTTGGCAGGCATGAGCGAACTCTCTTTGACTGGTTTAACCTTGGATACTTGTAAGGTGTGATGAGTCCAAAATGTTCCTTGGAAGGCGAACTCCAAATAGATTGATAACCTTGGAGATAGGGAATGGGCCAATGAAACGTGGAGCCAGATGGCAGGATTCCTTGGTGGATAGCCAGACCCTTTGTCCATGGTAATAACTGGGAGCAGAGGTCCGGCACCGGTCCACCATCCTCTTGTAGCATGCCAAGTCATGAAGGAGGACTGAGTGGGTATTTAACCAGGTACAGCGACAACCGTGGATGAAGGCCTGGAACACTGGCCTCCTTCCCCAGTTCAAGGAACAGTGAGTGCTGGTAACCATACACAAATTGGAAAGGAGGCAGGGCGTTACAGGCTTTTGGAGGCAAAGAATCCCAGGCTGGTCTCCATCTCCCGACTGAGATTCTCCATCTGGCCATTGGACTATGGATGGAAACCTGAAGAGAGGCTGACAAACTACATCCCTGGGGAACCCATGTAAATTGAAGACTTGTTTGAGAATAATTTCAGCAGTCTCATTAGAGATGGGCAGTTTGGCCAGCGGAATAACGTATTCTGATATTAAAAATCTGACAACAACTATGAGGAACGCAGTGTCATCTTCAGACAAAGACAAACCGGTAACAAGGTCTATTGGACCATGGATGCTGACGAACAGACATGGGTTGGAGAAGGCCAGACGGAGCAATACACACTGAGCAGCCAGCGATGAACCCCCCAATGTCAGCCTCCATGGATACCCACCAAAAATGCTGCTCAATGTGCAACAGGTGCCCAGCTGACAGGTATGGTCGGAGGAATATTCCCAGTGGAGGACCTGGGATGGGAGAGAAGCTGTGAGTCTCTCTCCACTGACTCTGAGAGTTACTTAGAACCTGCTTTACCTTAACCTCAAAGGCCCATGTGACTGCGCCAACAACGTAGGAAGATGGTAAGATGTAAGTGGGATCTTTGTCAGGCTTGACATTCTTGGAGGGCAATAGGACAAGGTGAAATTGAAGGTATTGAAAAACAGTGCCAACTTAGTTTAGAGAGAGCTGAGATATTTGGTTGTTCTGATGTATTCCAGGTTTTTTTGGTCCATCCATACCAGAAAGGCCTGCTCAGTCCCCTCTAGCCAATGTTTCCACTCCTCAGGTGCCACCTTTACTGACATAAGTTCTGTTGCCCATATCATAGTGCACACTGTGGAAGAAAGCTTGTACGAGAAAAAGCAAAAAGATGCAACTTATTATCAAAGGCTGAGCACTGAGAGAGAACAGCTCCTATCCCCAGCTCAGAAGCAACAAACCTAAAGATGAACTACCGTTTGGAATCCGGGACTGTCGACAGGATCTGGGACCGTCACCAGGCGAAGCGGCACCTCAGGGCCTGTTAAACCTGAGACAACCTGACCTTGGTGAAATCCGTTTGAACAAGCTGATGCGTTGAAGCAGAAGAAGGAGACAGCTGGGACATGAAACTCACATTTTTCAGCTTTGACTAACAGCTGATTTTCCAGAGGATGTAGCAGCACATGTTGCACATGCTCCTGCTCATGCCTGGAGAAGATGAGAATGTCGTCCAAGCACGTCAAAGGCAACAACAACAGAGGCAGGGGAAGGAAAATGCAGAACCTAGGCAGAGGTGGCTGACATGATAAATTAGTATCTAATTATATCTATGAATATCTATGACTTTGACTTAACACATCATAATTTGATTGAATTCACTTTGACTACTATTTGCATATTTTTTACCTCTTTCCTCGGACTTGACTTTGTGATTCATAATTTTGACTTGACAATGATTATTTTAATTGTCATTATTAATATTTGTTTTTTTTCTTTTCCTGGTGGATATTGGCAAGAAACCCAGAAAAAGTCTTTTAGGAACCTCATAGAAAAATGACAAATGCTTAAAAACACCTTAAGAAGCCACCAAAAACACTCCACAGACCTCCACAAAGATCCTTCCAGACCCAGATTAAAAAAATAACCAATTTAAACATTATAACCAGATTATATTGTGCTATCTATCTTGCATTCACAGTCAACTCTCACTCCACTGTACATTTTATTTGTCATATCATTAACTGCTGTGTGCCTATGGGGATCATAACTGTACAGAACAACACTGGGTGGTTAAACACACATTATGATAGGACCAGGAACAGAAACATGTTGATACCAGTTGGTGTGTATGATACATCTTGAAAAGTGCATAAACAGAGTGACAGGAAGGTAGGCCACTAAACAAGCCAGAGCTGGAAGATTGAAAACACATGCTGACTGCTCTGTGACTAATGATAATGGAATTAAAGGAACTCCTGTCGTGCCAAGACTGAGGCTGTCAGACGAAGAGGTCAAACACTAACCACACTAACAGAGCAACAGAGGCCCATCACATAGTGATGTGTGAGTGGTCATTGAGGATTCATATACCATGACCTACACAGAAGGATAGGGATAGTTTGCTCTTGACCCCTATGTTTTCTACCAGCACCCAGAGGATTAATCTAATTATATACATGCTGAAAATGACGAAGTGACACAAATTTAGTTTTCCTCTTAACACTGAAAAAATACTTCAAATTAGGGCTCAGGCTAGAACCTCAATATTGTCTTGGTAACAACCAAAATGTGACCATACTACCAAGTATCGAAAACATTCAAGTAGTGAGAGTTGTCTTCTTCTTAACTTATACCACGTGCACAACTTGCTCTGCTATTTAGTGGAGCGTTTGTTGTTGTTTTTTTGACACGATCCCCACTCCCATGGGCTCAAATTAGGGTCAACAAGATTTTGAGCTTGTTAAATGCTGTTCACAACTATTTCCAAAGTTTGTAGTTGCAAAAAGTTTACAAAGGTTGATTTACAACTGCAAATTTTGGAATTTTTTCTGAACATCACAGATTTTCTACAGTACATTGTTGTTTACTTTAATTTTCTACAGTAGCAACTTGATTACCGTGATTTTCACAGTTACACAGTTACTCTTTTATTACTGTAATTTTCGATTGAATACAAAGTATTCTCTCAGTATACAGTAATTTACTGTAAACAAACACAGTAAAATGACAGTGGATTTCACAGGTATGTTTTACAGTGTGCTCCGGGGCCCCCAACCCTTAGAGGCCCCAAAAGTCCCAGGTTCAGTGTGTATTACTAGGTTTTTAGTCATTTGTAGAGCAGCATTGTGTCAAATAGTTTTAAGACCTTAATTACCTTAGTTGATATCTTTCTGAAATGATGCTTGTTCATAAATGAATTTGTAGGGGAGAGTTTACACAACAAATCCAACCATTGGTGATGTCTGCAAATTGTTCGTTTTGTCCAACAAACAATCTAAAACCCAAAGAAATTCAGTTTATAATGATGTAAAACACAGATAAACAGCAAATCATCACAATGGAAAAGCTGTAACCAGAATTTTTTTTGTATTTTCTGCTTGATAAATCACTCTAAATATGACCTTATTAGCAAAATTGCTGTCAACTTTTTGTTGATTGACTAATCAATTAACCGACTAATTATGATAGCACTAGTGAACGACACTGACTGACCAACAGGTAATAATTATTGAGAGCCAAATATTGAAATATTGAAATACATTGCAGGAGTCTGAATCTATTGAGGCTAGATTACCTACTGAGCAAAGTGCGTCATTGCTCTGGTTTCCCACAACCCCAGGGGCCCTGGGTCACTCTGGGTTAGTTACCTGTACCTCATTTGATTTTTGCATCACTAAAGTAAATAAATAAATATAAGCAAACTTGAAAAAATCTGAGGGGAGATAATACTCCAGCATAGCAGTACTGGGGGGGGGGGGCTAAACTAAATGGTTTGCCCAGGATCCCCTAACAGGCTAATCCTGCCATGGTGACTAGTCAGAAATGTATTTTGAGAGTTGGGGTGGCGCATGGGGGAAATTTGAATTTATGACCTCATTGTTCTAAAATCCTGACTACAGCCCTGATGGTGGTGATGGAGCGAATGACTGCATCCTTTCTGCACCTGACAGTAATTGTCCTTCCAGAGATCACCTCTCATTCCCACAACCTGGTTATTTTTTTCACATAACTCTTAGTAAACACGATCCCATACCACATGGTAACAACTGCATAGGCTCAATATCTAAAAAAAAAAAAAAAAAAAAAAAATAGACGCGGAAGTAATGGGCGTGCTCTCAGCAGAAAAAACATTGTTCTTTACCAAGGAGCTAAACCATATTCTGATGAAAACCTACTATACTGCATAGTGAGCTCAAGAAGTACATTTTCAAAACATTGTCCTTCTCACCATTCTCAAATGGTTCTGAACGCCTGTTCTGAATGCCTGCCATTCAGAACCACGGGAAGTTGTCCGCCGTAGTTAAATCAAGAGCCAAGGAGAATGGTTAAAAGCCACAGAAAATGGGCTCATGTGGCTGCCCAAACAGCATTTCATCTCAAAACCCTCAACTTTTACAAAGAGTTCAGTGTGCTAGCTTTCCGCCCTTCTGTGTATTGTATATCGTAGTAATAATGGAGTAACAAGTAAACCGATAAAGGTTACATTTTACAAATATAGTGGTTAGTGTATAGGGTGTATGCTGAATAGGGTCAAAATGATCCCCCAAAAGCCATTTTGTGTTGTGGCGTACATAACTTTGCCGAAAAGAAAAATGTTAATATTTCTGAATGGAGTTTGGTGTCACTTTCTCTTAGACTCCGTACACGATAAGGCTTTAAGTCCTTAACACCCGGATGGCACCGCCGAAATAAACACAACACATGTCCACTACTTTATTTAAATAAAGTGTTATAACTGTTACTTACCATTTATTTGTGCATTCAATCAATAGCTCTTGAAAGGAGGCAGCAAACTGGAACTTGGACGCTTTTTTTCCAACCCGCTGGAGCCGCTTCCACACAGAAGTCATGATCAGGCTTGTGAAATAATTCTCTCAAGAACACGATAAACCGACATTAACCCGAGGGAAATGTGTATCCTCGCTCCTATGTTCCTCTGCAGGGACTTCCCCGGTGGAAGTAGATGGAGAGACTCCACCTGCTTCGCTGACAGCTCCTCTCCGGCGGTCTGTAACCCACTCCTCGCTAGCGTCCACTCCACAGACAGGCTACAAAAAAAAAAAAACACACGCCTCACCTCAGAGCTGGCAACAAGCTAACCAGGATACACCGGAACACTTATGATTGTAGCTTTCAAAATAAAACCCTTGGTGACTGCAGTTTGTCAAAGAAGCAGAGGTATGTACAGACTCTAAATACTAGGAGAAAAAAATCAGGGACACTAACACACAACACAGTGGTGTAAAATCCAAGGGTCTCTACACACTGCCATGAATACAGTTCTGGAAAGAAAGACTGATCATTATTAACCGGCCTCAAAGTAGTCAAATTTAAAATTTCAGTCAAGCAATACTTGAACCAGGTCATAAAATACTTTAAGTTATTAATTGAAGAATATTATTAGTTAGTTCTTTATTTCAATGTCATGCCAAATCCAGCCCATCCTACATGGGATCACAAGACACTGTTGTTTATCGAAAATAAAATAATATAACGTGCATCATCTGGTAAATTTTACTGTATACAAAACCGAAAGAAATAAAACATTGTAATTCATTGTACCATATTCATATTTTATTATTTCATCCTAAATGTAATCAGTTTTGGTTAAGTACATTAGCCCACTGTCAGCTAAAACACATTCTCTTAACAAATAAATTATTTGTCTGTTGTGATTAATTAAATAAGAAATACAAATTTTGGCCTAAAATTGGTCAAATTTAAATATCTTGATCACTTTTACTCTAAATTCAATTCTACTTAGTCTTATTAACCTGAATTGTCAAAATACTTGAGTCTGCGTAAATCCCATGAACAAAAGACATGGCCCCAATGTGAACCCAAGGCTTCTAGGCATGATGTTCTGGTTAATAAAAGGTAATGAAAAATAAAAAAGGTTTGGACATTCTTTATGTGCAAGTATTTTATTACAGTTTAGGCTGAACTGATGAATCAGTAAACTGATTATTAAAGTTGACCAATTTCATTGTTGTATTTTGATAACTATAATAAGAATGGACACACTTGAAATTTGACATTTCTTTTTCACCTGGAGGTCAATGCTTCCTGTTTCACCAGAGTTTATTGTGGCTGACTTGATGTAGCTCTAATGGTTACTGGGCAATTTGCTATGCTTTGCAAGTCACAGCTACAATGACTTCATATTCTACAGGATAATCTAATAATAATAATAATAATACTGTTGATATGTGATGCTTTAGCCAAAGCCACCAAAGCATAAATCCAACTATAACAAAAGGTTGCTTAACTGAAAGCCACAGGCTGGTGTATATCCCTAGACAAATAGTACAGTGATTTTCCATTGGGACTAGTTTATTACTGCAGATATACAGACATAATAGAATGAATGATACCTGAATGGTACAGAATGATATAACATTTTCTCCCTGCCTGAGTCAGACTGCTGCAGATGAAACGTCTAAAACAATGAGGACGGTAACATAACAGATGCAGGCCTACGCAAATACTCCTAAGAGAGGACAAACAGCGATTACTGAGTTCCCATGAAGCTGATGTTGAGGGATATTATCAAGGACTAAGTACAAAACAGAAATTACCTTTGAGCCTGTCAGGGAAAGTTTCCCCGGTCATGAGCTGGAGGGACTTTTCCAGTTTAGCCCTGAGACTATTTATAATCTGTCACTGACACATAGAGCAGCTGGGAATACAGTATAATGTTGCCTCCGTGAACATTCAGAGTACACAACGTGAACTCTGAATTATAGAAGTTAATTTAAAGATCTCATATCAACAAATTGTATTTTCATTTCATACAGCATTATTATTGTGTTTTCCAAATACATAAAGTATATTTATAGAATTGCAAAAGTAGGCCATCATCTGATGCAATTATTCTTAATTGGATCCCATAAGTAACAAGTTCAATAAATGGACCCTGTTTTCACCTGCTATAAGCAAAAATGAATTTTTTATTGAATTTCAGGCCCTATTGTTCGAAAGTCAGGCAATTTTTTTGATACCAAAGTTTCAGTATTACAATGAAGTGACACCACCACCAACTCCTGAGGGAAATATCTGGCTCTTTAGCTGCTAAATGCTCCACCATGTGCCCCACCTGGTCTCTGATTGTGTCTGTCTGCTGTTTGCTGATAATGGACAGTGGCTTTATCAGAGTGTTTTCAAAAACCTAAAAAACAGGTGGATGAGAGTATTGAGACTAAACAAAGTTTAAATGTGCAGGCTGTAAAACCAAAGCAGTGAGATGAAAGCCTAAACCAGAATGAAGCTGAGGCGAAACTACAAAGGAAAAAAGGCAATAAGTCTCTATGTGCGCATCAGTACTCTCAAATTGCATGTAGTCATTTGATCCATAGTTGATATAAACATTTTGATTAGTGCAGTTTTTTGCACATCTAAATAACTGAAGGAAATTTAACAAGACTCCTTTCTCTTATTTCTGATGTAAAAAGTATAATCAGTTACAGTATATTCATGTGATTTCCAGAATTTTATAACACTAGCAAACTGAGGTTAAGTCACAGGTTTTCAAAATCATATGTATGTGATGAAATAGTTTACACAGGTCGTGTGGTCAAATTCACATAGCATTTTCTAACCTTAAAAACTTAGTTTGTGACATACACCTGTTGGTGTGCATTCTCTGGTTACCTGTAGCCTTTGGCCAGGAGTAGATGTCATCAGGTGGTTACATCTGCAATGTTTGTGTCTTGGTCTGTCCTTTTGACAGACCCTCTCTAAATAAAGGTAATTGATAACTGGACATAATTTTCTAGTTTGAAGGAAGGATTAACACTGATGCAGTAAATTTTTGGGTCTGGATCTTTAAATTTCACTTCAGCATTTGACACAGTTGACCAGTTCTCTTATAACCGTCTTGAGAATTGGGTCAGTCTCCAAATGTGTTCTTATCGGGTTCCATACATTCAATACATTACAGAGAGGAATGTTTAGTCTTAGTAGTCATGTGCTTGAGAAATAAGACTTTTGTTTTGGAGTTGCAGAAAGAAACTGTCTTGGTCCACTGCCTTTCCAAGTACACATGCTGATATTATCATTGAATACAATGATCATTCTTTTCCACAGCTACAGTGCTATGCTGCAAAAATGTCAAGCTACATTACACTCCATGTGTGGAATTGGCCAGCAATAAATGGATGAATAATGATGTTTTTTTAACATAAACTCAACACAGAAATATTTTTTCCCTTGCCTAAAGAGATGTAGTGCAAATTGTTTCTTCAAAGAATTTGAAGGGACCAAATAAGAGGACACACTTTCAGGTCTGTTGGTAAGTAAGTATGTGAACTTTCTTTCCATAGCCCCTCTCAAAACCAAAGTTGCAAAGTGCTTAACAAGTTCACCTAAAAATACTATACGTTAAAATTTGGCAAGAATTTTAGTGAATGGTCAAACAGAGACTTCAAACAAAATACATGAGGACAAAATTAAATCATTGGAGTGATAAATTATTAAAATGCCAGCATACACAGACAGGTTTTAAAAGCTCTTTGAAATGCGGTACTGATTCAGCTGTTGTGATACCGAGGGGAAGTTTGCTCCACACTGCTGGAGCTTAAACAGTAAAAGCATGATTCCGGGAAAGTGAAACATGTCACAACATTTTGGTTTGGTGAAAATATAAGAAAAATAGAACAAAGCCAGACCAGGGAGGGCTGTGAATGTAATTAAAGTAACATTAACACGAATTTGTAAAGACTGGAAAAATATGTTCTGCTTTTTTTATTTCTCTGTTTGTTTTTATTAGTGCAACATAAGAAGTCTATAACAAACAGGGTGTGACAAAAGGTGCTGTGCAAAGGAGGGTTCCTCCCCTCTTACTTCATCCAAGGTTTCATGAGTGCTAAGTGTGCCCATGACTGGGTGTATATGTAGTAGAGAGTAGGATATTAGTAAGGGTTAGTAGTTGTGGAAACAAAATATAAATGTATAAAGAAAAAACAAAACAAAAACAACAGCATTGCTCAATTTTGCAATATCGTTACTATCATCATAACCAGCATCACCATAATTATCTCATTTGTTTCGAGCCTTTTTTCTAAGTGTTCTACAAAGGCAAATGGACTTGCTTGAGGTTCTTGAAGACGTTCCACCTCTCATCCAAAAGGCTTCATCGCTTCTAACTGACTGCTGGGGAGTCTCGGCCATTTAACCTCTTGTGGGGTCACTAACACCTTGAGAGTTGTTGACCCACCTGGCCATGACCCCACGACTCCATGACTCCATGACTCCATGACTCATGTGACCTCGACGACTCACATGAGTCGTGGTGTGAATGGTTGTTAGGCTGTCTGGGGAGGGATCGCAAGACAGACCACCTCCTTTGTTTAGTGATGGTCGTTCCAGTTTGATGTAGATGGCTTCTTTCCCTCCTCAGCAATGTACACATTTTGGCCAGGGAAGACAGATGGTTGGAAAGAGGAATGAAATAAGCCATTTTGAGGTTTACGGTTTGAATCAAAAATGACTCCTAGACTCCTGACTGAACATTTTAAGTTAGCTGTCAGTGATCCAAGATGTGAGGTAATAGTATACCAACTACCCAAACTTTATTTTTATCAGCATTCAGTTGTATGAAGGCTGAAGTTGTCCAGTCTTTAATGGCACCATGGCTCCAGGGAGCCCAGAATGTTAAGACTTTTAGGACTGAACATGACATATAACTGAGTGTCATCTGCTTAACAATGCAACCATACTGCCAGAGAAGAATATCCAGATTAGGCTAATCTTGAGCAAACGCTCAAATTATAAACAATGAAAACATGTTTTTAATCCAATAACGCATGTTTAAAAGTCTTGATTTCTGCAGTATCTGTACATGGCAACTATGGTAAGTGTAAAATTAAGGAAAGATCATAGTTATGACAAATAAACTATGGTTAAGACATGGTTAGATCTACGCAACTAAAATACTTGGTAAAAATTAGGGAAGAATCCTAGTTATGGTTAATAAAAAGGTTAATGTTAATCGCAGGTCCTGCATGAACGTTATACGACCCTGACCTCCAAATCCTTACTTTCCTACTACTTTTAATTCTGCTTCTTAACCTGTCACTGAAAGTTGGCTTTGAATGTAAATTGTGAAGTGCGGAATTGTGAAAATATATATTTGTCCGAGAAATAATGGGCTGAGCACATTAGAACACAATTTTATAAAGATAAATAATATGGCCAAGCGGTGGCACACACAAATTAAATACAATCGGGCCAAATACTGAGCTTTGTGGGACCCCACATGACCAGAGGAAGAAACAAACCAACAGCTGCTATGTTGCTGTAGTACTGGAGTTAGACTGTTATTATCACCTTACCATATAAACCAAACTGAAAGAGGAAATACTGCAGAGCTCAAATGAATCCCAAACCACTTTGTGAGAATGCACTCATTAAAATCTGGCATGGTAAAAATACTACAATAACATATTTTTATACACTTTCACCAAAGTGTCTATAAGGAATTTTTGTCAGCATGTCTCATTGCAAACACTTATCATATTAGGGGCTATCCCATAGAAACAGTAATCTAGCTGCATTATAGTATTGATACCAGAGGTGGACAACATTGATTGGACCAGATGTGCTGCTGACAAAAAAAACAGCCCCACACACTTGCAGTCCCACATAGCCTGATCCCAGTACATGCTGTCCCATCCTCCATCTGTTGCTAAGTGATGCATTCTGTTCCCAGGCCAGTCCCTGATGTTTCCTTTAATGGACTGAACCTCTCCTGTCAGTTTTTCTCCATCCTCCCTGTCTCCCAGCACTTTACTTTGCAGGCAGTGGTCCAAGATGTAAGCTGCACCTGGGAGGGAAAAAATAAAGCAAGAATGAAGGAAGAGCGGAGGGGAGTCTTCACATCTGGGAATGGGAGTTTTTATAAAGTCGCTGTTTTGCCAAAGCTCCATCGTGGTGAGGTTATGTTCATTTGAGACTATTCTTGGAATTACATTTCCCGGTCCCTGTGGTTCAGTGACAGCTCTTAATTTGGAAATGAATGGACTGTGTCACATTAAACAGGGGGTAGGTTAGAGTTGGTGGTGGGGGTGGAGGGGTGTCATGGTGGTAACTACAGCATGAAGTCATTCGTAAACAATCCACTTCCTGCCTGCAGGCCACCCAACAGTTGGTTTGCGTCCTGTTTTTCAATCCATGGCATTGCAATGTACAACAAGTGTACATTATGACCAATATTCAAGGCCAATATTGACAGTTGTCCTCTTTATGCTTTACTACCTAATTTTTTTTGTTTGTTTTTTGAATTTCCTTTTTACATTTATGAACATAAAGATACTGTGAAGTGATACGAAACTTCAGCCATGAGAAACAATTGTCAAAAAATAACAGTCTACTCCTGATTGCAGGAGTATCCGCTCTCCCAAAAGAGCTGAGAGTTGCAATCTGAAGGACATTTATTTAAAGGGGTTGGTGAAAGACGACAAAATAGTTTTGTCTCTGTCACAGACATAAATCTCTATCTCAAAAATTAGGTTTCAAACACAAAGAGGAAAGTTAAAATATAATTTTAAAAACACATAAAGGTCAGTGCAGTCTTTTTCTACAGGATATGAGGCTTTTGCATTGATTGTAATTTGGTGGATCTGAACAAGGTGAACATTTTCTGCACTCAGGTCAGAATGTTTCTGGACATTTTAACAACCCAAGGAGTTTACATTTTTCAGTTCCACACAAATTAACAGTCACAATGACAGGCTGATAGCATGCAACTCTTTTTGGGAGATTAAAAGAACCACTGGATTTCCCCAAGCATACACCACTCACCACCAGCAGATGACAATTCTTACTAAAATATGCTTTAGCTGTGGTAACAGCATGCCTAGAAAATATATTAAGACATATACATGTGTATATACACACACACACACACACATATATATATATATGTATAAATTGTTACTTTGTAACATCCCCTTTGGCAGGGATCACAGCTTGTAAACGCTTTTTGTAGCAGCTAAGAGTCTTTCAGTTCTCGTTTGAGGGATTTTCTCCAATTCTTCTTCTTCTTGCTAATGGCTTCTAGTTCTGTGAGATTTTTGGGCCGTCTTGCATGCTCTGCTCTTTTGAGGTCTATCCACAGATTTTCGATGATGTCATGATACTGCGAGGGCAATGGCAAATTCTTAAACTTGCGCCTCTTGAGGTAGTCCATTGTGGATTTTGAGGTGTGTTTAGGATCATTATCCTGTTGTAGAAACCATCCTCTTTTCATCTTCAGCTTTTTACAGATGGTGTGATGTTTACTTTTAGTATTTGCGGGAATTTAATTGAATCCATTCTTCCCTCTACTAGCGAAATGTTCCCCGTGCCACTGGCTGCAACCAAAGCCCAAAGCATGATCCATCCACCCCCTGTGCTTAAAAGTTCTTTTCATGAAATTCTGCACCTTTTTTCTCCAAACATACCTTTGCTGAGTGCAGCCAAAAAGTTCTATTTTAACTTCATCACTTTAAAAACAAGTTTTTCCAAAATGCATCAGGCTTGTTTACATTTTCGTTTGCAAACTTCTGATGCTGAATTTTGTGGTGAGGACACAGGAAAGGTTTTCTTCCGATGACTCTTCTATGAAGGTCATATTTGTGCAGGTGTTGCCGCACAGCAGAACAGTGCACCACCACTCCAGAGTTTGCTGAATCTTTCTGAAGATCTTTTCCATTAAAAAAGGGGTTTTGATCGCCTTTCTAGCAATCCTACGAGCAGTTCTCTCTGAACGTTTTCTTGGTCTTCCAGACCTCCACCTGACCTCTGCCATTCCACTGCCATTTCTTAATAACTGAGAAGATGGCTACCTGAAAAAATTGTCTCTATCTCTATCTTCTTATAGCTTCTCCTTCTTTGTGGGCATTAGTCATTAAGATTTTCAGAGTGCTAGGCAGCTGCTTAGAGGAGCCCATTGGGTTCTGATTGTTGAGACAAAGTTTGAGGTGTCAGAGTATTTCACCTTCGTAAAAGTGTTCTGAGTGCTCAGATCTTTTAGGGGGGCCCAAGGTTTTGCATGGTTCTCCTAGCCTATATTTCACTCTAAAATTGTACAAAACAAAAAAACTAATCTTGCTTAAAATGTTGAAAGGGATGTTTCACCTTTAACTTTATGCCTTTTGCAGATTAGTTCATCATTTACTCACTTAACTATTCACAGTAACAGAAATTTTGACCAGGAGATAAACACCTGAGAGAAAATATTCAAACTCAAAATGAACATGAGACAATCACAGCCATTCTAGGTATGGAGGAACATACACTTGAGATTTACCACTGGTGGAGTAATCAGATCCCTGCTGGTATCATGCCCCACAGTTCCATCCATGACCTTTGTAAATATAGCCTGGCTAAGAGAAACACCTGTGAGCTGTCTTTCAAAAGCAAAGAGTGACAGGCAGCAAGAGCATATGCCACAATGTTATTAAGGTCACAGAACATCATGCTGTCCCTGCAACCATGATGCAACAGTTTACAGTCACATGTATAACCTTTGAGTTTAATCTACATATCTTGATATATTATGGAATGATATGCCAACAAAGTTTTCATGTTTTCTTATAATGTGGCTTAGGATAAGAATAATGTTCTCCATTATCTTGTAAAATACTTTAAAAAATCAACATAAGTGTGGTTATAAAAGTTGAACTGGAGTGTAGGTTGGTTCAAAATGTTTTGATGGGTAGTTGTAAGGACATTCGGTGTAATTGATACAGTGTTTTGGCCAGTTGCAACAGCAGTGCCTGGTGGTTTCCAGATGATTGTTTTGTGGTTCTGGGCAGTTTTTAAAATAACATAGGTGGTTTTATTTTAGAATTGTTTTCTAGCTGGTCAGGAATACACAAAACAACGACTGTGTCTTCATGATTTAGGTCCAGTTTAAATTCATGTAAAGTACACTCATCATTGTACTGCTAAACCCATGTGTAATTTCCTTATTAGAATGTTGTGTATGTCAGCTTGTTGTTGTGTTCTGCCTTCACATCGCCAAAACACAGATTAATGCAAGTGACATACAAACAGTATAATTCAAAACAAGACATAACAGCAACCAAAATGGAAATATTAGAAAAATCAGGCACACAATATCTGGCTCTTCAGCTGCTGAATGCTCCACTAATAAAAGTTTACTAGCTATTCTCTTACTGTGTCTGTGTGTTCTTTTCTGTTTGGTAGGTAGTGTAAAGTGGGTACACTATTTGATCCATTGTTAAAATAAACATATTGATTACTGCAGCTTTATGTATTTTATTTGCTGCTTTAACAGCTCTTTATTATACTTTAGGTGTTACGCATAGATTTTAATGGTTTAATCATTCATATTTTATTAAATTAATTGTGAGCGTCACCTTTGACATTGCATGTGGTTATTTGGCCCATTGTTCACATAAAAATATTGATTATTGCCAATTTCAAATGAGCCAAATAACAGTGGTAGTAATTGCAGCAGCAGCAGCAGGAGGCTAATAGAAAATTTTAGTTTTGCTGGTAGCTGTGAGCCCAACAACTTTGAGCCAGCAGTCCACTTCCCTTGAAGCAACTAGTGTTGATCATTTTACCTAGTAAGCAAAGGCTTTGAGCCTTTGTTTGACCTTCTTTCTCATCGGCAGTGGGCCATGGTGTTTGACACAGTGTTTGACCCAGCTCTGAGGAGGCTCATGTGTCTGATGACTGACCATCACAAGGCTGTCGTGACCATCAGTCATCTCTGAGCCTCTGCAGGAGCACAGAGCCACAGCATAGCACTTTGCCGCTGACTGGAGGAAGAGGACAATGAAGACACTCAACAGTGACTCAGCTTAAAACACAACACCAACAAAACAGTTCATATTCAACCATTTCTGTTACTGTGACTGTAAAAAAAAATTTTTTATTTATCTGTCGGCGATAAACAAACAAATATGTATTTGTTTAACTAGTTTGTTGGTTTCACTTAAATTTTAAATAGTTTTCCAACACTTACTGAAACTCACAAGTCCAGCTTTTATGTTGTTGTTTCTAATTATTAAAGTATGACAGATTCATCTCTCCGTGTACAGAGAAAAGTCCAGGACATGTTTAGCTATGCTTAACATACACACTGGCAGTAGGGGGAAACTGCTAGCCGAGCTCCATCTGAAGCAAAAAAGCTAGCAGTTGATTAAACACTGGGTAAGACAGCCAACCATCACACCTCCCAGAGTGAGAGTTTCATAAAGTTGTGTAGTATATAGTTGCTGTTTTTAATAACCAGAAATTTATCACACTTAACCTAAATGGGCGAACTTTGCCACAAACTAGATTTAAACCCTTGGTTTTATTAGTTGTGATGGATGACAATAACTTCTTTCAACACATCAAATACAGTATAGTACACTATATGCTAAAAGTATGTGAATATCCCTGTCCACAATGGGCCTACTTTGGAACAGTCTGCCTATTCAGTTCAGACAGGCTACATCTCCTACTTCCTTTCAGTCACCTACTCACTGAAAAGGTAAGCTTACATTTGCTGCTACTACTGCCACTACTGCTGCTGTTCATGTGCAACATCATAAGCTCCAGCTCCACCCAGAATCTACCTGGAGGCTCTGAGTCTATGTTTCCCTAAGGTGGAAGTTACTGTTATCACTCCCCTCCCTGCTGTGCTGAGCTTGGTGTTTCCTCATGTGGAGTGACAAGGTCAGAGCTTAGACACCAAACATTAACACTCTACATATTCTACATTCACACATGAGTTGGCTGACTCAAATGCGCTTGTGGCTGTATCGGACCAAATTCCTGAAGTAAGTTCCAAAATTTGGTGGAGACTCTGAAACCAGAAGAGTGGAGGCTGTTGTAGCAGCAGTCTCATTTTAATTTAGAGTATATTAATATCATAGTTTTCAATTATCAATATCAATAAGAGTCATCCTCTCGGACAAGACTAATTGCATGTCAGTGCTATTAGAAACAGCTGTTACACAGGTGTCAGTTTATGGTTACATCTGCTCAATTTTAACAAAAAAAAATCATAATTATTTTTACTATTATTAGGGGTCCAAGCCTAAGTGAGCTGGGGGCAACACGTGCAAAGCAGCGTGGCTCCATGTACCAGCGGTGCTGGGAACCCTATTGTAATCCCTCAGATTTTCATAAGGGGGCCAACCCCGAGGGGCCTCCCATCTGCACAAACTTTGCACATAGAATCTATGGACTATAATGATGAAAAGTTATTAAAAGAATTTTGATAATCCAAAAAATGCGCAAGTTATAAAGGAAAAACTTGGAAATCAGGAAATGTTATATATCTTTCCAGCAATCACTCCTATTAACATTACACTTGGTCCTGTACTTTTTCATGCTCCACTGAGGCTCTGTGCAAAATTTGGTGCCACTAGGTGGCGCTTTTGTTGCAAGATCAGGAAATTTGCTAAAATATGTTTCCAAAGTACTCTTAGGATTTAAGGACGATCAGCATGAAACTTTGCATGTATCATCTATCTACTTTCATGATCACAAATTATTAAAAGAGTCTTGATAATCCAAAAAATGCAAAATGAATAGGCAAAACTTAGGTCTTTCATAGGTCTGTCTGATTAACACAAAACTTGGACCAGTAGTTTACCGTGCAACACTGAGATTCTGTGCAAAATTTGGTGGCACAGGGTGGCACTTTTCTCATGTTCATTTTGAGTTTGGCACAGGGTGGCACTTTTATACAAAGGTGAAAAATATATGGAACCTACTTTTTCGAATTCATCTTAGGTTGAAGTCTAATTTTCATGAATTGTGGCATGTAGCATCCAAGTACCCTCATGACTGTCAGATAACTTACCCCCCAAAACAGTGCTTGGATCCTGTTAATAACTGCCTGGAGCTCTAGTTATTGTTGTGGTTGTTGCTGTTGTTATTATAGGTTTTTAGCTCTTGAAAAGTTTTTATATTAGAGTCACAAGGACTACACTTAAAATTATAGACTACTAGAAATATATCAAACTACATATCTCCACCCCCAGTGTAAACGCTCAAAATGTCAAGGAGGCAATCTAACAAGACTGATGACCTCACACATGAGTAAAGGCCAGAGTCTGTGTGTGTGTGTGTGTGTGTGTGTGTGTGTGTGTGTGTGTGTGTGTGTGTGTGTGTGTGTGTTTATGTGTGCTCCTAGGGAGGGGCAAGAGCTGGCAGTGCTGGGCACGGGCTCAGATTCACGGCAGCTCCCTCTCAGAGTCCTCTGTTACAAACACAGCCATAGTAGGAGACCACACAACAGGCCTCTGTTACAGCTCCTAGTTAAGCACACTGCACCTTCAGTTAGATGGTTCATTAAAAGAGCATTCTCTCCAAATATACTGTTCCAAAGCACCGACTCTGTGGAGGAGTATGAGAGATATCTGTCAACAGCAATCATTTAGGTTAACTTGCATTTCATCAGTTCATCGCTGATTTTTTCTGAAAAGCTAAAGTGATGCTGGGATTTTCTGTCCATATTCCAAGCTATGGGTATCAATGCTGATCATAAGAAGAATTTACTTTTATTACACCATCAGTTTTGATAATGCTGTATTCACTAAAATAAATCTAAATCTAAAGTAAATTTGGCTAACCCGGGGTTTGTTTACAATTTCTCTGATTGTCTGACCACTCATTTTTCTGCAATGCTATCAAGTTGCATCATGGGATGAGTAGGACCCACCATTTTGGAAGCTAGACCCATACTATGGACTAAAAGCCACGATATCTCTTGGCCTCTGTTGCTTCTATTTTGACCATTTACTACTAACATTCTTCTTGAAGGTAACATGAAACAACTGATCCTGCAGGTAGAATAGTAGAACACACAGATATGATTGAACAGCTAACAATTTGAAGCAACTGATTCAAATGAAACAGTTGAATTAGAAAGTTGTTTGATAAGGTTCTGGTTGCACAAACAGTGCGAGGCTCAGTATGTGCTGGGATATTCCACACCCTTCCTATCAGTACAAACCCACTGAGGCTTACAAGGCCTCAGTGAAACACAGTCATTCTGCTGCTTTCACTTGTCTGCTTTCACATTTATACACAATAATATAATCATATTTATTATAAAATACAGAACTAATTACGGATCTCGTGTGTTTGTCAGCTCACGCTGTCTCTCAGTCTTCCCCCAGACCTGCACTTCAGCTGGGAATTAGTTAGTTGGGACACCTTGTGGTCAGTCTTGTACATGCTGCCTGTTCACGTAAGCAAGGTCAATCAAAAACGTTTGGATGCCTTTCAGTGTCTCGCAGAAAGAAATGTAACACCAGAGACACATAGCAAAGCGAACATTCAGAAAAACTGTCAACAGTAGATGAGATGTAGTAAGAGATAAGAGAGATGTAGCTCTTTAATTTTGTTTTTATCTCATTTTATTTTAAGTAACTTCCCTCATAATAAGAGATTGTGTGAAAATGATTGGGGTTATGAAATGGCTGAACCTTAAATTTCACTTTGTAAAAAAAAAAAGCAAGGCTCTCTTATGGTAATTAATGTTTTCTTCATACCCTCCTCTCGACTTAAAAAAACTGGAACCCCTCCCCAAAACATGTCAGTGTAATATAAAAGATTTACAACTTCCCCTCTTCTTTATTCTATGGAGACTTTTAACTGTTTACCCTAATTTAAAGCTCAATTTATCTTACTCTGACAGCCATCATAACAGATATTCTAATGTGTGCCACTAGTGGAAAGACTGATAAAACCCTGATAAAGAGACAGAACTGTTGTCCCCTGCATATGAAAAAGTGATATGTTGTGAACCATGGTGAAGGTGAAATCCTTATGGAATTGGTTTCACTATTAACCTCTTGCAAACTCATCCCTTCTGAGAGCATCTCCTCACCTAACACCTCTTACACCCTAACATGCCTAGCTAGCACTTACTGTGCACTTTCCGTGCACTTCTTTACCTGCTCTCCTTGCACACAGTCTTTTGAAAAGATTTAGTATTTAGTGCTTACTCCAAGGTCTCCTACTGTACGGAAGCTTCAGTGTTGTCCCTCACTTGTAAGTTGCTTTGGATAAAAGCGTAAGAATAAATGTAATGTAAATGTAATATCTTCAACTTTTCCCCCAGACGAGCTGACAGGAAGCTCAGTGCCAATTTCGGCATCTGTAGCTGTAGCTTTTTCCTTCAGGGGATAAAAGAGTCCCTGTTTTATTTGTAGCCACAAACGATGTCCCAAGTTGACAAAATAGTGAAGATCATTCCTCCTGCCTGAGTGAGGAAAACCGGTCCAGTAGCCATGGATGGAGAGGGGGAAGGAACTAGAGTTTAAGACTGATAAGAAGGAAGGAGAGCCCCTCTCTCAGGGTGCTGTAGAGGGTCCCAACCCCTTATCAATAATGTTGAGGGAAAATTGGTAATATGGTTGAAGAAGAGCAGCAGTCAAAAGAAAAAATTGGATTCAGCTTGAGATCCAGTTAGAGCAGTTTCCCATGATACACCGAGCTCCTTTCTCCTCCTGTCCCTCTCCATCCATAAGTGTTCATATGGCATCAATGCTCGTTACTAACTTGACGTCTTCTCTCCCGCGTAGTTTTGTGCTTTATCGTCTCTCTCCTCCTGTCGCTTTCTGCAGGTATTTCTGCCTCCAGAGCTGCAGAGTCCGTATCTGTGACTGCAAACCACCTACTGCTCCCATTAGTTGTCTCATTTTCATTTTTGTCTTATTATCATTATTATTACTTTTATTTTTAGTCTTATTATTGTTATTATTATGATCCTTCTCAGTGGAACCTGCATTGGCTATGTGTCCCTGATGCCCTCACTGTCAGTCACAATCCCCCACTGCACAGACAAAACACCATCTAGTGCTTGCTGCTGTCCCAGCACTCTGGCAAGAAGTGAAGCAGACACACACTTTGACTTAAGGACGGCACCAAAGTTGCTGGCAGTCAGCCTCCCTCTGCTAAAAAAATGTCAGTTTGTGTTGGTGTGCTGGCCAGTTGTTACCACCTGAATGGCCCTCCGTTGCTCCTCTGACAAGGCCACACTGGCCAGGATAGCCTCAGGTCCCTGATGCCCCACAGACTCCACAATTTTAGGAAGCATTGCTAAGGGGTATGGTTCCTCTTCCGGCTCAGGTGAGAGAACCTGCCTCTGACTCTATCCCTCAGCCAGTCGCGATCCTCTGCGGTTGGATCTCTCGTCAGCGGGTTATAGGGCTTATTCAGAGGGGGGAACAGCTCCTCCACTCAGTGGGTTTTCTTAGCTGCCCTTGGCTTCTTCCACTGACAGATGGTATCTTTGAAGTTAAAATTGTGGATGGCAGAGATGGCCAGTGCAGCTGCATGGCTGCATTTGTATTCTCCACATGGGCATTCACATTGTGTGGAGAGAAGAGCCTCCTCAGTTGTAGAGACCTGTGTCGTGGTAGGACAAATGTTAACAGTTTGCAGTTCGTTTACAGTTCATTTCAACAAACTTAGTTTATGGGAATGTTTGTGTGTGTGTGTGTGATGGGGTGTTTTTTACATTTGAAGTTCTTAATTCTACAGTGTTTGATGTTGTGTTGTGTTTCTCTCTGGTCAGCTTACAGCAATACAAAGCTTGTTTGTGATAAAGGTTGAATTTCTAAAATCTACTTATGGCATGATACCAGTGGATCTAAAACTGGGGGGCATAGAGCCACTGCCAGGAGGGTTCTGGTTCTGAAGTGGGGCGTGCAGTGTTGCCAGACTGGGCGGTTTTTTAGTTGCATTGTGTGGGGTTGAATGGGTTTGGGCAGGTGGACAGGAGTTGGGCTGGTTTTTAAATACATTAAAGGACAATATATCAAAACTATATTCATAACTTGTATTCATTAGTTATTCAAACACATCCTATCACTCAGCACAACTTTGTTATGAGATCATTTTTATTCATTCTGCTTAGAGGAGATGAGCTACCATCATTATCTGCAGCTTACCCTATAAACACATGAGTTGCCCCAACTTTCCTCCGGAGAGTTTCCATCCTGACCAACAGTGATCAGGATGACAAAGCAGAAAAAAAGAGCATCATGGAAAGATCCAGTCTGGCTCCACCATACAGGCCAAGAGGGCAGGGAGAACGAAGAGGAGGAGGAGAATGTGCACAAAGAGGAGACTGAAATGGATGAGGGCAGCCCAGGTGTAGGGGGAACCACAGTAAGTGTGTAGGAGTCGGATAGGGGAGTACAATAGAAGATACAGAAAAGCTTGAACTCATATGATTTGGGGCTGTAAGAGTCAGGACCTGAAGGAGCTCCTCCACCTCAGCTCACAGCTCCTTCTCCATTGGCTTCTCCACGGCTGTGAACACCACACCTCCCAAGAAAAATGAAGAGCAGGTAGCAGAGAACCAGGCAGTATAAGGCATTCACCTGGCCCACCAGTCCCAGTGAAGACACAAGCTGGGCTGGCCTTGTTGGTTCGGGCTGCTCTGTTTCTGCAACCACATACTAAAAGTGAGGCTTTAAATATTTAGGAAGGTAGAGTGGTTCACAGACACAGGCCTTGTCAAAGAGACAGATCAGCTGAAAACAATTCAGAGCCATGCAGGTCAGTCAGACATTTTTGGATTCAAATGGATAAAATAAAGCTTTCAAAAGTACAACAGATATTTTTATTCTGACAACAACTTGAGAAACTTTTTTATCCAAGTACTTGGCGGGACTAAATGCTTTCCATTTGTTCCAACACTGTTCTCTGCAGTTAATCATTTTCAATGCTTTATTCACAAATAATCCTCCCATCGCCACTGCATATCAATCCCTATCATTCTTCTCCCCATTTCCTTGATTCTCAGATCTCTTGTGTGTGTAGAATCAGTCCAGGACGCTAAGCTCGGACAGGCTTCAGCAGGGTTAGACTGAAATATACAGCCAATATTGATCTTTCAGTCAGTGTGGTCCTCTCATTACATATTCATTCACCAAAATGGTGTTATAGAAAAAACCCTCAATTAATTCTGAGTCTCATGCTTCAATAATCAGTTGCTCAACAGACAACTAATCAAATTTTCTGACTACTGAGAAATCAGGCAAAAATGCTCGATATTTGCTGGTTTCAGCTTTTCTTTGTTGCTGTACATCACTGTGAAGTTGACAGTTGAGCTTTGGACTGTTGTTTGGGACAAGACAAAACGAGTTTGAATACTGTCACCCTGGTTTTGAGAACTTCTGATGGGTATTATGTAGTGTCTTCTGGACTACACAAATAATTGAAAAAATAACCAACAGATTAATCAATAAAGAAATGCATCATAGCCAGCAATCAAGATTACTCATTTGGATATTAGTCGCGGTTTATCATTTTACTGCTGAAATAAAACCCCAATCAGACAGATCTCTGGCACTGATCTATAAGGCAGCAGCAGGGTAACAGAAACACCAGTGTTTTGTTGCCATGAGTGTGCAGGGGCTATAAAATAGAGGGTCAACAATAAAAGCTATTAGGGGAAGATTAAATCAAAAGTAAAGTAGCTGAGCAAGCTCAATGTATTCCAAGTGAAGAATACACAATTATATAGACAAAAAAGTTTCAGTTTTCAAACAACAGTTTTGTGTGGGAAAAAAGCAAATTAACGTTTTCGAATTTGAAACTCCCTCGCCACCTGAAGAAAAGCACTGCAAACACAGAAAATACAAACACATACAAAAAGTTTACAGAGAGGAACAGAAAGGGAAATTTTCAGGGACACTAAACACTAATGAACATGTCAGCCATCGTCACTGATGTTTGAAAGTGAGCAAACATTGTTTAATTTGGTTTTAACATTGTGATTGTGAGACTATTAATTTCTGACTTGTGAGATATTGGCTAAACACCTAGCATTAGCTTTTTTTAATTACTAGCGTGTTCATCTGTTTTTGGTGTTCAGTTGTTGTGTATGGCTTGCAGCGTCTGGTTTTGCTTGTTCTTTGTAATTCCAGACTTCTCCTGCATTTTATTTATTTGCAGTTTTTTTCTAACTGCTGCTTATATGTTGTAAAAAGATGAAAATCTTTTTTCATCTGCTTTCTTAGGCTGTAGTGCGTTGAGCTGTACAAAACCCAAAATAACCAAAATATGAATTGATGAAGCTTTAAAGCAGTCTGGATTGAGCATAAAGACCTTCACTGTCGCCAATGATTATGGTCCAAGTGTTGTTTTCCACCATGATAATAAAACAGAATCCTTAAGAGTTTTCAGCTATGAAAACATCATCACAAAAACCAATTATTGGGAGTTCAAGATGACAAATATTAATATGACCCTTTAAAAGTTTGTAAGAGTCAAACCCCACTTTGCAGAAATGCAGTCTAAGTCCATTTCTGTTGCCTGGGGCCGTCTTCTCTAGAGAGGGAGGTGAAGAGAGTAATGGGAACATGCCCAGCGCCGTACAGGTTTGCCCACCCTGCCGATGACAGGCAATTTGTGGGCGTATGCACGAGGTGGGATGGCAGAGAGAGTTGGCGTTGGGGCAAAAGTAGTCTGGAAGGGGCGGCGGCCTTGGCAACGGCGGCCCATTTGCCGCCCTCCAATTAGAAAAGAGAATGCTGGGGGTCCAGTCTGAGGAGAGGTGAAGCGAGCTTTGGGGAAAATGTCACGAGACAGACCTGCCGAACGCTGACCTGAACGTGAAGAGGAAGATCTGGAACGCTGTACAGAGGAGGAGGAGGAGGAGGAGGAGCGAGTCAGGGACCTGATGGGGAAAAGAAAGTCAGAAACATTTAGTACTTCAAACACCAACTGAATAATTTAGGCTTCAAAAAGAATTAGATTTGTTTGCTTTACCTTCCTGATCCTGTAGCAGCCAGGCTGGGTGGGGGCGGATCGGTACGAGGACTCCCATCATGCCTGGGGCTGATGTTGAGGTTGGCAGTCAGCTGTGGCATCTTACGGGTGGTGTCAGGGTTGGAGGCAGGGCCAGGAGGTTCCTTCCTGGCATCATTGACCAGAGGCGGTGTGCAGGGAGGGTAGCTCCCAAACCCCGGTCCAGTACTGAACCTGACAGCTAGGCTGTCTCCAAAGAAGGAGTAGAGCTCACAGTACATAGCAGGGAGAGGAACCGGGGTCCACTCCTCCCAGGGACAGCCTGCCCCTCCTGCCTGAAGGTGGCTGGCGATTCCTAGGGTAGCCTCTGACAGAGGTTCTGGAGGGGGGCTTAGGCCAGGGGAGCTCACTCTGTAACCCATAGCACCCACCACAGAGCCTGTCTGGCCACTGGAGCCTCCCTCTCCTGGCTGAGACAGGGACAGAGCCTTCATTTTTAGCAAGCGCTCCACTGCCACCTGTAAGAAAGACAGGAGAACATACTGACAATGTACATTATAAATGGATCAGCCACAACATTAACACCAGTAACTGGTTTTAATGTTGTGGCTAGTAGGTGTGCAAGTGCAGTGTGATGTGGGACCAGTCTGTCTGTCGGCTGTTTGGTTTGACATGTCGTTCTCAGAATATTTTGCTCTTGACCCTGAAATCTGCTTTGAAAATTCATTGTCCCCAAAAGATGATTCTCTCTCTCTAATACCACCATTAGGACAAATGTCAACTTTGCACACAAGATACAGCATTTCACAATTTAACTGGCAGATTGCCATGAAATTAGCTGGTCACACTCATGCTCCCAAGAGTATGCAATTTTTACTTAGTGGCCTCTTCCCTGGTGAATTTTGATGGTATGACCAACATCGGTAGTCACTGCAAAACACCAAAACATTGACTACTTATCAGTCAAGGTGTTGCCAAAAATCAAGAAAAATAGGAGTCTTGTCATGTCACTGCAATACTAACCAGAATGGCTCCATAGACCTTATGTCCATCTGCTTTGACCTGAGCATTGGAAACAGAGTAATCGTCTAACACAGCCTGGAGGTTGGCCCAGTAGGCAGGAAGGTGTGGAAAGAGAACTCGCTCAACAGCCTGCCAACAAAAACACACACAGGTTAATTCAGAGATTATTCTCATTCAGATTACTGGGGAGAACTGAGAGGAGAGCATTTAGATGAGCAGAAAACAAGAAAATTGATGAGTATACCTTGGAAGTACCAAAGACATTACAACAAAAAATATTTACAGCAATGAAATGGACCCCTCAGATGGAGGCAGGCTCTAGAGTATAAATCTCAAGGTTTCCAAAGATACTAAATATTTCACATGGAATTTTGCAGAAATGTGTAGAAAATGACGCACAAGACATCTAGGATATTTCCATTTGAGAGTAAAACATGCCGTCTTGAGTTTTAATCATTTAAAAGAAGAAGTGTTGGAACAGACACATGAAGAATGTAAGTGATACCATCAGACAGTCTCCCAATGTAAAGAAAATGAAAGGGGACGTTATAAAGGAAAATCTGTGATTCTTAAAGCTCTACAAATTTGAAATATTTGGTAATAGAATTCTCTTCAATACAATACAGTAGCACTCTTCTTAAATCTCAATAGATGGGAGTTGTAACTCATCAGCCAAAGCCACAAATTGTACTGTTTAATTGTCACCTGGCCAAGAAGTAAGCTGATGCTCACTTTTAGGTTTTACGTGATAGAAAAGAACGTACTACACTCCTGTAATTCAGAAACACAAGACTGCTAAGATTTACAGATATAAGCAGTGAACATACTTTCCATCCCAGAGCATGAAGCCCCACCACGGCTCCATAGTGGGAGCAGAGTGGTCTCACTGGATCAGACAGAACCTTCTGGAGCGACAGCAGGATCTGATGGTAGAGACCACTCACCAGATCACCATGGGTCCTGGAGAGATAACACAATTATGAGAGGAGAATAAATACTGGATTATAATGGGACATTCACCAGGCAGACTGAAGCATGACTCAAATGATAATGTAGCTCTCTCTCTCTGCTGGATGTGTAAATAGGCAACTGTTTGATAACACAATCACTTTACCAACTATGTGAGGTGATATGTCAGATGTTGTGTTTTCAGCTCGTTCTGCTGCCTTCATGAAACCAAAAAAAACCAAAAGAACAAAATCAACTTTAATTTCTGACTATTTCATTCAAAAGTATTGTCCAAATAGTCTGGAATCAAACAGACACAACAAACTAAGGCATTGGGGAGACTTTGGTCTTACAGTATATTGAAAATTCAGGAATCATCCAGTGAGTCTTATCTAGCTGCAACTAATGATTATCTTCATGATTGATTAATCTGATGAATAATTTATGGATTCATTAATTTATTGTTTTGTGTGTAAAATATCAAAAATACTGTTTGTTTGTTTTTTACTAAAGGTCGAGGTTGTCCAACTAACAGTCGACAAGCCAAAGACATTCTATCTACTATCACATAAGACAAAGAAATGCAGCAAATCCTCACAACTCAGAGGCTGGAACCAGGTAAGTTTGGGACTGATGCTTACAAAATGACTTAAATGAATAAGTTGATGACCAAAATTGTTTGCCAATTCATTTTCTGTTGATCAGCTAATAGATTGATTAATCTATTAGCTCCAGTCTTACCCCCTCAGACATAATGCACTTTGTTAAATTATACTTTACATTTAATATAAAACTGGCCAACACTACACTGGTTGTCAATGGAAAATTCTAGCATGCAGTACTACTAAATAATAATGTCAAATTCTATCAGAGAGAACATTTCATAACATAAAAAAGGTGAATTATTGTGAATTAAATGGTGGCATTTCACAATACAGCATGTTTTGCAAAATCTTAGTGATTTTCTAATTTAACACTAATGTTTTAGTATATTATTTAGTGTTCTTTCATATTCAGCCTTATAAATCCTGCTTGCACATGTATGGTATTATTGTGGTAATATGATCCCATGTAATGATAATATTATCCTATAACATTGAAGCCTATTAACAAACACCTGTGTTTTGCTCACCAGAAGATGTGGCTGAGGAGTAGGGCAGCATAGTCCCTCAGGGTCCAGTGGTCGTTGAGGGGGTTGATGGAGGCAGCTAGCGGCTCCAGGATGCAGTACATGACACTGGAGACCAGGCTCCGAACATATGAGCCCAGGTAAAGGTAGGGGTTCTGGACCAGGCTTTTCACCATGTGGAGGAGCCTGTTGAGCTGCTCCAGGTCATGGCTTACAGACTTTACCTGAACAGTGACGCCCACAGGATCAACACATGGATAAATGGGAAAAAAAATTCTACTGTTTTTACTGACAGTAGCCTCAAAAGAAGAGAATACAAGGCATCTACAAGACATGCAGCAATTTGATAATTAAATTAATTTAGTGAATCTTTTCGTATTAATTTCGCATGAGAACAAATTTGATTCTTCTGGACTTACAAATCTTCAAATTCAAAGACCTTTCAGGGCCTTTATAAGCTGATAATATGTAACTGTTAAAATCAAAGCTCTATCTCAAGGGATTCAAATTCTAATTTACTGAGGACATGAACCCAGTATGCTTGCGACAGCCCTGCTTCAGTGCTCTACCTCTACTAAAGTAATGACCATTTACACAGATGCCCAGGGAAATAGTTGAGTTGGTTCCATTGAGGCTGAATTTCAGCATATTATGGCACTGGGAGAACAACTGTGAAGCAACTCTGGTCAATAATTGATAGTCTAATTCGGCCGTATTATGAAAGTGGTGGCTGGTTTTGGCTGAGAATCCGCTTCAGTTAACAGAACTTGAGTCAGCTTTGGTCCAGTGTCAGCAGCTGGAGTCAGGCAAAAACATTAATCAAAAGGGTTACTAACCCCACAAAAAAAAATTATAGTATTTTGTCACACAGTTGCAGTATCAGCAGGAAACCCTTAGCTGACGTATTAGAATTGGTATTGGTATAAAAAGTTGGATTGGTGCATCTTGAAATCCTACCCCACTGATGACATAAACAAAATAAGGTAGTAGGGCAGCAATCTTGGAGTTGGCCTGGAGGTCCAGTAGAGCCACCTGAAACACACAGAAGAAAAATATTAGAAGTAACAGCTTGTTTAGACACCCAGAATGTCAGCCTGTGTTCAGCAGCAGTTTACCTTCATAAGGTGGGGGTCCTCTCCCAGGATGGCCCTTGTGACCTGCTGGTAGTACTTTAACAGGTCGTCCGACAGAGACTGCACTGCAGTGGGAACTGTGGTGATTCAACAGCAAAGTCAGAATACTGCTGCCTCCAACAGCGTTACACTGATGCACTCGTCAGAGCCCGAAATCAGTTCAAGAAACTTCTGACATTGAAGGAATACTTCAACATTTTTGCAAATATGCTTATTAGCTTTCTTTCTGAGAGTGAGATGAGGAGACTGGCAGCCTACATTAAAGGTTGTGTTTCATTAGCGCTTTGGACTTCAATTTTCATTTCTTCCATCTAATGGGTGTAACTACAGTGATTGGTTGCACACCAGTGCAGACAGCAGTGCTGTGGCTGAACATTTCCTGTGTAGATACTGATGGAGGACTGTAGCTGCTGCTGCTGCTGACATGCTGCTTTCAGTATGCAGACTGTGTGGAAAAGTTAGTGATAGTGTGGTAGAGTCTTACCGGTCCCTTGAGGCTCCAGGTTGCCTTTCCCATCCAGGTACGACACATTCACTGATTTGAAAAGAGAGAGAGAGAGAGAAAAAAAAAAGAGAAATAACTTGTAAAAGATATATACCTTCTGATTCAAAGACCTGGAACATATCGGCAGCATCAAGGATACTTCTGTCTGTAGTTTGTAACAGCACAGTGGGTCATACCTCGTACCATGGTCTCAGCACAGCCTTTGGGAATGTTCGTGGCCAGAGCCAATTCAACCAGGTTGATATCGCGATCCTCGATGAAGAAAAGCTCTCCTTCTTTCACTGAACGGAAGGGCAGAGCATCCTGGGCCCCATACCCACAAATGGCCTGGTGAGCACAGACATAAAAAAGCTGGAAGGCATTAACAGCTGTAGTATGTTCAAGTCATATCAGACTGACAGTACCGACACACCACTGACTAGAGGAAAGCATATTGTGAACGTTACAACTCAGACACTCTCACCTCCACATTGCTCCAGTGCAGAGCTCTGTTGAAGTCCTCCACTGTCAACTTCCTCCTCTTAGCATGTCTCATGAACTGTGAGCTGCTCTGTGTGGCCCCAAAACAGCAAAATGAATAACTCGCAATGCACTTCTTTACATCTAGACGCATTTTTCTGTGCTTTATATCAATTCAGAATATTGTGAACATCTTACAACGCCCACATTATCCATACAGTGAGGCAGCACTGACCTGCGTTGCCTCCCTGAGCCGGTAACACACGTCTTCAGCCAGCAGACCGGCCACATCATCACCAAGATCAACGCCTGTACTCTCGGCCATGAATTTGACAGACTCTCTGGAAATCTCGGCGAAGCGGCGCTCCTCCCGGTCCGCCATGCTCACAGCGACCACTCAGAAGCTGGCAAGGAAAAACACCTGACGTTAATACTTGCTATCTCTGGCCATTTATAAGACCATTTACATCTTCCTAGACCAGACCAGAAGACTGCGTAGAGTGCGAGAGGAGTTGCAGACTTTCAGTGGCTCCATACAACAAAGCTCCTACAGTTGCTGTTTTATTTATTTACTTTTTTGTAATTTATTTTTTTATTGACATTCAGCATCAGACAAACATTTCCATCAGATAAATTTCAGATGCTGTATGTATATATCATATGTTTGCACAAGTCTCAAAATAGTACTTATAAAAAAGTATGAACATATAGAAAAGAAAAGAACAAACAAAAGGAAAAACTATGTACAGTTAGAGAGGTATCTGTTCTTTACATCATAATGATTGATTTTCGGAATCAAAAACAGGCGTATGGAGCGTTACGTAGTTGACCCATCTTTCCCGATATGAAACAAATTGTTCCAATTAATGATTGTCAAATGCTGTTATCTTCTCCATTTGGTAAATGTCCATTGTAATTTCCATCCATGCATTTAAAGTCGGGCTCTCCTGTGATAACCATTTATAAGAGTCTTTTTACCAGCCACCAGCAGTATATTCATTAAATATGTATCTCTTTTCAACCACTCCTGAGGTATATACCCAAAATATATGGTCGTACTTTCAATAGGTATTTCACATTTAAAACGTCTTCTAGGGCAATGTGTATCCCTCTCCAATATCTTTGATTACGGCCCATTCCGAGAAAATATGGTAGTGGTTCATCTTTTGGTTTCCACTGTTTGTCCAGCAAACAGAGAGGTTACTATCATAGTGGGATTTCTGAGAGGGTCTAATAAAATGCCTCATCAGGTTTTTCCTACCAATCTCCCTCCATTTCTGTGAGCTGGTACACTTCAACTGATCCCTCCATATTTATGACCATTCTTCCTCACATAATTATCCCTCCTTTCATTCTCCCATTTTGTTGTAATATATGAAGTCAAATCTGTTCCAAGATTTGACGGACCCTTATATACTGTGTAAATGAAATGATTCTACTAGCACTATCTGAATTATATACTTTTCTAAAGTTCGATCAGACATGTACTTGCCTCAGTTACATTTTTCGCCTTCATTTTAACATGACGTCGCATCTGCAGATATTGATAAAAGTCTTGACTTTCAAATAAGTGTTTCTCTTAAAGGAATTTTAAAAGTCAGCAGTGTTCCATCTTCCAGTGTATTACATAGAAATGTTATCCCTTTTCTTTCCAGTCTGTAAATCTAGTTCCTTCTGGTGTTTGAAAGTCAAGAGCTAAGCTATAAGATATATCCCGAGTTTACCTGAACACATAATGGATTAGTTAAATGGTTTAACTTCTGGAGTATCCATTATGAATTAGTGATGATAAGACAGGAATTCTTCAATTATCCCCATTTTCAAAAGATCTGGTACACACTTTTCCTCTATGGAAACAGGGGCCATCGCGGACTCGCTGTGTATCATGCTAGCAAAATGAAATCTACCGCCTGGAATAGACAATTTAAAAGTATAGCGAAAATTAAACTTATTGTGACGTAAAGACAGCTACAATTGTTTGCTGTATATATGTCTGTTGTTGTACAATTTAGATGAAAGTAACATATAGTGGGAAGCAACTAGTTTAGGAGCCATTACCAGTTGTAGCTAGCTACAATCACCTAACATCAAGATAATATACTGATACACAGCTGTCTAGAGAGCTGGCAGACAAAATGCACTACAATTTCTTTAACATTTGATTTAGCCTTTACCTTCTTAGCTAGAACGGCTGAAGACTGAATATCATCTAAGTCAGACGGAAAGTTCACATCAGCGTAGCTGCACTTTCGACGGTGCAAAATAGTGTCAAGTTAGCACACACGAGAAAGCATGACATCCGTCAAACTCTTCAAATTAAGACAACACTAGAAAGCCCATTGTGCGCATTTTTGAACACTATGCCCTATCAATAGTGACAACAAAATATATTAAGGCGGATTCCGTAGAAAACGATTTTTTTTAAAAAAAACAAAAACACTTCATTTAAGCAAAATTAGTTTGACTAAAACTGCAAACGACATCCACTTTAACTCTGGCTAACTTGACCCTGCTACAGTGCTAGAGCTACATGTTGACATTTCACGTATACTACTAGTACAAGTGACGCGCCAGGAAGTGAAGGCGAGGGATTGGTCGGTGGAGGAGCATTAGACACACGGTGCACTCCAAAGTCTCACCGGCACAGCGCTGGATGGACATGGTGTCCGCTTTATTTAGGTTCGCCACACAAAACCGCACTTGTCGCTTGCGCCGACCCGAATCGGTGGTTTATTCTTCAAGTGAACAGAACAATACATGAAGTCGGAGAGAAAGGCAAACAAGCAGCTGGGACTGGAAAAGGGAGCCTGAAGGGTGTACATAGTTTTGCCACACCGAATCCAAACATGAATGTATTTACCTTGCCAACGCTAGCAACTGATAGCCCATTGTGATGGTGTCTTGGTATGTGGGCTGTATCTGTACTTTAACCTCTTCCCTTTGGTTAACATTGTGTTGCTTAATATGAAAGGATGTTTGACCGACTTACAGAGTTGCTAGAGTGGTATTGTTTAGATGATGCCTGCTTTTCCTCAAATCATCCGTTGTTTACCAGCTGGTGAAGATCATTGTCCTCTCAGCCTCATGTGCCGCCTACATTCCATTGAAGGGCTTCCCCGCCCTCGCTGCTCCGTAACAAGCGGCACGCGAGCACGACCGAATGAAATGTACATACTAATTGGTTAGTTTAACATACACAGGCGTACCGCCTTCTTGGATTGGCGGGTGGTGGGCGTGAGTCTACCTAAATACACCCAAAGAGAAAAGGAAAAATACATTTTAGACATGTTTGATCACGACTGGTTAGTCTATTTGAAAATAACTTCCTAATAAAATGGTATGCTAAACAAACTTACTTCTTACATTTAAAAAAAAAAAAAAACCCCAACCCACCCCTTCCAGGTATTGATATTAAAAACAGTGCTGAAAACCAACAAAGCCCACTTATAAAGCAAACACAACATGAGGGTTAGGGATTAAAATTGTTTATTCATGATGCCGAGACCAGACATTTCATTTACTGAGTTCATTAAGAAAGTATGTACAACAGTTAAAAAATTAATTACACCCATAGCTGAACCTGTACCAGAGGGTCCAGAACTATTCCAGACTGTCTGATTTACAACTGAACAGTTCAAGGCCTGCTTGACCTGCTGATAGTCCCTCAAGTCAAACAACTGCAATTAAAAAATAAAAAATAAAAAAATAAATAATTTGAAAAAATTAAAAAAAAAAAAAATTCCCTTGGGAATAAGGGATTTAAAAAAAAACAAAAAACAAAACTGTAGGTTTAATTGAGCTGTGGTGTTCAGTGCTGATGCTGGTTGTAACGATGACCACATCCAGTTAGACCGCCCTGTTGTCCCAGATCTCCTGGGCTTTGCTGCTCTCCAGTTGCTGCAGGTGGAGGGCCAGTGGCAGCAGCAGGTCACTCAGGTGCTGGCTGGAGAAGGTGAAGGCATTGTTGGCCATGGCCTCTGCAGGTGGGGTGGCCAGAGGAGAGGAGGAGGTTGAAGAGTTTGATGAGGCAGAGGTGAAGGAGGAAGTAGGGGAAGGTAAACCTGAACTGCCCAGAGACAGCTGAGGGCAGAGGGATCCTCCTTGACTCTGGTCAGAGGTTTTGATCTTGCTGGGGAGGCCGTGCTGGAAGCGACAGCGTGTGCCATACAGGCAGAAACCGAAGGAGCTGAAGGTACGGCACAGAGCTCCTCGAGGCTTCCACTCCTTGGTCTGTGGTTGGAGTTGGGGGCTGAGAGCTGATGGACTCTTATCACCAACATCAGGAGACTCCAGACCACTGCTGACATCTCCACCCCCCGTGTGCAGGAAGTTACAACGAGTGCCAAAGGGACAAACGCCAAAGGAGCGGAAATTGCGGCAGGGGACGTTCCTTCGGCGGTGTAGGGTGGGGCGCTGCTCAGTGGGGTTGTGGACAAACAGGCAGCGGCTGCCGTAGTTGCAGTAGCCGGTGGTGTGGTAGCTGCGACACAACTCTGTCTTGTACTTTGGGTGGCGGAAGGGAACTTGGAGATCGTGGAGGCCATGGGCGAACTGGCAGCGCTCGGCATACTTGCATAAACCAGTAGTGGAGTAGCTGGTGCAGAGCTCAGTCTTGTAGCGAGTGGAGCAGACCCAGGGGATGAAGGGAGGGTAGGAGGACTCTACCAGGGGAAGCAGGGCCTTGGCCAGGGAGAGACCTCCTCCACTGCTATCTCCACCTAACTCCTCACTGGACAACAGGTTGTCCACCAGCTCCTCATCTTGGCAGGAAGGCAGGAACAAGTCATCACTACTGGTCTGGGGGCAAAAAGTAAATTACTGAGGGTCTTTTATTTAGGAAGTAGTCAATGAGTGAACATAGTGATTTCAGACATACAATGTCTCACCTGGGCTAACCACTGTTCCACTAGCTTTTGCTGTAACTCACTCATTTTTTGGGGGGGGGTGAAAAAAAAAATGCTCCTAATGGAATTGGTTTACCATTTATATTTTAAGATAAAAATGAGTATCTACTACACCACTTGCTATTAAAATGCAATAATCATTATTAACTGTTGGTCTGTCTTATCCATTACATACACGTCACTACAAATATCATTTAGCACCAATCTGTGGTGTCACATTTTGATAATTCATAGCCAAATAAAATCAATTGATTTTTAAAAATCTAGTAAATCCCTTAAGATAAAATGCATATCTAAAATTTCCACAGCAGAAAGTGTTTTGTCAGACCAACATTTTAAAAACCTAAAGATAAATCAATTTTTTAAAAAAAAGATAAACCTGAAAAGCAGCAAATCCTTGATTAGAGTAACTGGAGTGAGGAAGGTTTTGCGTTTTTACTTGAATGGCATTCACATCACTTAAAAAAAAAAAAAAAAAAAGTTACTTTGATCTAAATCTAATCATTTCAATACTTCAGGTATGACTGGAGTAACCCATGCTATAAATCAATACTTTCACCTGTCTAAAACAGCTATGATGTTTCATGTAACAATATTTAACTTACAGTGTACAGGAACTGAGAAGGTCCAATTTAAAACCAGTTCGAGAAGACGCCATGTAAAATCTGCTTGACTTACCTCGAACATGGCTGCAAATAAATGAAGAGTGGCTTGGGGTGATTTCGGAGGTCAGTCCCGGCAGAAAACAGACCGGTTCAAATAACAGAAGGCCTGCTGAGTTAAAATAAAAACGTGTGTTAGTAAAATGGCATGGACCCTAACACTCTTGCTTTGTTATGGAGTTCCAAGCAAAGGACCAGTCGTATCCGTTTGTCTTTTAAACCGCTTCTCAGCTCCCGCCTTCCAGTTAAAATGAGCATCAGGTGTGCTCGAGCTCGCAGTCAGAAAGGTGTCTCGAGCGACCAATCACGTCCACGTGCTGGGAACGCGCTTGATGACGGACCAATCCCGTTAGTAGCTTTATAATAGCGTCACAGTACGTCAATGTCCATGTATTTGCATGAAGTTGAATCCGGTTTGCGTAAATGTATATGCTTTGAATTATGATAAAATACAGGGTGTTATGTGGACTCACTGTGGGACCCCAGAACGAATAGTGGTGCTAAATGTCGTCTTGTTGTTTTATTCACACACTTTGAATTTAAATATTTATTTTTATTGTTTACTTTTCATTACTATGAAAATTCTGGTTTGCTATCAGCTAGTCAGCTGACACGGTTGTTTTATTCCATTCAACATCCTCAGTCAGTGAATACACAGTTCAAGGTGAGTACGTCAGCTACTTTACAGGTATGTGGAAATTAGCCTCATTCGGAAGAAGTTAAAACAAACCTTTTAATTAAAAGCCGTCTGATAGGAACACCGCTGAGTTTGAATACATCAAATAGATTTCCTTTAGCTTGGCTAATCTTTGTTTAAGCGTTTTCGCTCAGGCACAGAGTAGGAATTCTTTAATATGTTTATGCCATGATGGACGTTCTGTAGAAAAACACCAAATTAATCCCAGGAATTCAATTCACGCTGTCAAATTTCATGGGGGGCGCGAGAGAGGACCGTTAAAAACTTTATGGATGTTTTTTTTTTAACAGGATTTGTCCTGGTATGCCCGATGACCAGTTTGACTATGGATGAGGACGAAAAACGGATGGTGAGTGTGGGGGCGGGGCCGTGAGGTGACACTACTTTCTGATTTGTTGAGTGAGTATCTCATAGCATCAATTTCAAGGAGCGCCAGGCTGCAGCGCAGAAAAATGAACTTGCTGCACATTATTTTGTATTATTAGATTTATTTAGGCCTACAAATGAACCGAAGTTGTCGGAACGCAGTTCGAGATGGTTCCGGCCCACGTTAACCCATGGCTATAAAGCCACAACTGGTTAAGCACCCTGCTCAAAGCTGTCACACACAGTAAAGGTATTGCAACATATTCTGGCAAGGCCATGTTGAAGCTTAATTCCACTTCACTTTACTACATAGTGCTGTTTGAAATTTCTTGTACCACTTCAAAGCCAGTCCCGTACAGTACCCAATATGGTACTTTTTTTTACCAAATAAAGCAGATGTACAATTTTGCCAAAATAAAATATTAACTCTAAAATGATCAGAATTATTTAGATTACTACATATCTAATTAAAGAATAAGTATACAAGGCAGAGAAAGGCACAAGCAAATCAAGCCAACTTTCCATATCTGACAGTTTTTGACAGACTAAAGAAGACATACCAAAGAAGTAGTGAAGTTTGATACCAAGCTCTGTTGAGGACGAGAGCTCAGTTTCCTCTATGGTAGCAGTCTGGTGAAACCCTAAAACACAGTCAAGAAAAAGCCCTCATCTGACCACAAAGAAAAAAAAACCTCTTTATTTCTTTTCTTATCAAGATACATTAAAGGATACAGAGACATTGGAATAAAAAACACTTGAGAAAAACTTTCATTGTAGCATGTTTGTCTCTCCACCATACAAAAATCAGCACCCTGTCCCTTTTGAATGTTGCCCCTGGTTCAAATGACCAGCCCACCCACCCTATGAAGGAGAGCAATGTTTCACATGTACAGTAGCCTATTAGAACCATCTCCACAATAATGGAGCAGAATTAAACATTTTAGATGTAAAAAAGTTTCAAATATGCCAGTTTTCCACTGTTCTTTACTAGTATTTGCTACAAACTCAACACTTCAATTTCTTTTTTTTTTTATTTGAGAAATATTACAAAGCCCACATTGGGACCAGACTTGCTTATAAAACCAATGTAACCCCTCACTGCTATGGGGATTCATAGGCTGCAGGATACAAAGGAATTATAATTATCCAATTAACAACTTACTTTTAGTATTTACCCTTTCATAATGGTAAAGACAGGGAAAACAAAAATTAACAAAGCAAATGAAAACAAGTTGAGACAGCTTGATTCCTTTCACATCATCGTCATACCCAATCACAATCAGAAACATCTCTTTTGTTCTGCATCATCAAAAATTTACAGAAGAGGATTAAGGCCATATGAAAAAAGTTCCGAATCAATCAATATTTGGAGAAAAAGTACGACTTCAATCTCACTCTTTTTTGCCATTTTTAACATTAATTTCAGAACTAATTAGGCCCTAATTTTCTTCTGTACATTTACATATGACTTATCAACTGACCAGTAACATAATTGCTTCAGTTTCATTCAAACCAACCAAACACTACATTGTCAGAAATGCTGTGGCTTAAGTCCAACATTACCTCAGGGTCAAGTGTCCATTCACAATGGACATCAACCTTTTTTTTGCACATTATGGCTTCATTTTGGACTTCTGCAGACTCAAACATAGTACCTCAAAGCCAAATGTGTTCTCTCAGCATGGAAAGTCACACAGTAACTCGTGCAAATCCACGGTAACCACAATCATTTGAATGTCATTAAACACAATATTATCCCTCCTACACTGTAAAACTACACTCTTTGAGCGATGGGCCTCTCCCCTTTGATTCCAGACTGCCTGTGCTCATACTTCTTAGGGTGAGGTCAACAGAACAGGAGCCAGCATACTTCTCTCTTCAAACTGGCTAACTGTGGCTACAAAGCCTGGCAATCAAGAGGCAGGAGATGCTGCCAAAAATGACTATTGAGGTGCCTCATGAAGGTAGACACAGTATGGAAGTTTATTAGTCCCAAAACTATCAAGTGAGCACAAACCAAATTTGAGCAGTGAAGCCAGGATTAACTTCAGGCTGTACAAACAATAGAAAAAACTATCTACTACCTGTAATATCAGGATTCTGTAAACACACCAAAATCCTGATGTTTGTGTGCTCTCGCTATTAATTTGGGTTCATTTTTCCACTTGTTTGGGAAGATTGTGAATATTTGAGAACAGTTAACAATTTAAGGTTTTCAGGATTAATTAGTAAGTCAGGATGCAGTTCACACTACACAAAGACAGGATTCAGTAAAGACACGAAAGTCCTGAATTTGTAAACATTCATTCAATTTGCTCTATTTTTCCGCACGAGCGAACAGTTATAAATAATTTAATGTTGATGTGTGGCTGGTACAACCATATTTACTCCGTTTAGGCCTTTTGCATAAGGAAATAACCTGATTAGAATTGAAACGATTAGTCTCTTAATCGATTACTCGAACACTAGCAAAATTAATCAAAACAACTGTGATGACTGATTATTCATACTAAAGTGAATGTCTGGATTTTGGACAATTGGTCAGTCAAAACAAGCATTTTGAAGACGTCAACTTGGGCTTTGGAGAACTGTGATGGCCATTTAAAAAAAAAAAAATCAATTAAGAAGATAACCAGCAGAATCACTGATAATAAAAATAATGGTTAGTTGCAGCCGTGACACTGACATTACTTAGATGACATTGTCTGAGTGGCACTTTTGTATGATTTTGCATGAATACTACTACCTGCCAAAACTGAGCAAGCAGCTTTGACAACAGTGAGCAAACAAAGCCTTGCTGCTTGTTTAAATATAGTCACAATCTCTTGCTAACTCAAAACATGGAATACACTATACATTCTATCCTCACTTTGCCTACAGTTTTGTTTTTATACTCAGATCTGTCACTGCACACTCAACCTTGACTTTCACACTTCTCAAGTTTTTTTGTGCTCACTCAACATCTTATGGGAATTCCATAAAATGAAGGATACAGATGGGATGAACCTTTAGGGTAGGACTGGTATTAATCCCTCTTAACAGGCTTGTATTTGGCTCCTGGCTGATGATGGGAAAGTTGATAATTTACAAACTCAGAAAGAAAAAGTAAAATGGTGGCAGATGGATTAAACACCGTGCATTCACAATGACTGAAGGCAGCCCTGTCAACATGTCTGCTCACTTAACCAATGAACATGTGCACAGTCAATGAGCTGCAATTAACAGCCTTTCAGATTTTTCCCTGCTGGAATGGAGTAGAAGAGTGTATGAGTGAAATCTTCATTTCAGATCAAATCAGACCTTCTGCCTGCTACAGCTGTCCAACGCAATCTCCTATTTCCACCTCCCCACAACCACATTCTCCTCACATACTGTGGGTGTTACCCCTTAAATGATGCATATATTTACACAAAGATAGCAACATGGAGGAAGAACAGTGTGCTTTATCATCGTTTCAGGATGAGAAATATCTTGATTTAAATTACACATTTAAAAACAGGCGGCATTAAAAAGGGGAACAAAATAATTCAGGATCTGGAATAAAACACTACAAAGCCCAAAGTGTTGTGTGAGTGTCAATGTGCTGATGTGTGTGTCTGCTTGTTTAATATGATGGAAATGTACAGTCATTTAAGTGCTTGTGTGTATGCTGTTTTGTGTGTGTCTGTGTGTACATGTGTTTCTATGGTTGTGTAGACATATTTTGGTTTGAAACCATCGTTGTGAGGACATTTTGGCTGGTCCTCACACCTTTAAAGGGGGTTAAGACTTGGTTTTAAGGTTCAGGTTAGAATTAGGTTTAGGTTAGGATAAGGGGCTAGGGAATGAGTGTCATCACAACTAATGTGAGGCAAGGATGTGCGTATGTAAGTGTGTGTGTGTGTGTGTGTGTGTGTGTGTGTGTGTGTGTGTGTGTGTGCGTGCGCGCGTGCACACACGTGTTGGACACATCAACTTTTGGGAAGTAACAGAGGACTAAAGAAAAATGACACTGAAAAGAGGGAAAATTAAAACTACTGGTATGGCATACTGTGCTGCCTGTAATTGATGGCCTGAGCACAGACCCTCCCCAACTCTCTCCCTCCCTCCCGACCCCTGTGTCCTGTTAAAAGGCCCCTTGTCCATCCTCCCCTTTAGTCCTCCAGGACGATGGGTTCGCTGGTGCTGGAGGGGAGCAGGGGCATGGCCAGGGAGCGAGGGGGCGGCGGCAGCTTGATCCGGACCAGGAGATGAGGTTTCCTTGCTGCCCGACGCATCTCTGACTGGGTTAGATGTTTCCTCAGAGCCCTGGGTGTAAAAAAAAAAAAAAAAAAAAAATCACCAGCAGGAAAACATCATGGTCTGTACACGAAATTAAATATTGACAAGGCACAGTGGTAGAGCTTTAGAGATTTATTTGGCCTTTTTGTTTTTCATAAAGCAAACTGTTTGGATGCTAGTTCACCTGCTGTTGTACCCACACCACATTAGGAGCAGGTTTAAATTGGTGGCCTGATTACAACCTGACTGCTTGTGTTTCTTGCCCTGTTGGACTACTTTTTAGTGATACTGCTGTTTTCACTGATGTCAGCATGAATTTGGTAAGTACAATGTTATTGTAACTGATAGAAATGATGGACAAAACTACAAATATGAGAAGTTGGATTAAACCAGAATCAACCCATAAAATGGCTTGTCAAACTTCTTTTTATTCCTCAACAGTTTTTCTTCTTAGTAGCTATTGACAATGCTGCTTTTCTCAACCATCAACTTATTTCAAGTCCACTTGTGCCAACAATTTTATTTCTAAATATTTTTTTTTAATGTACAAGGTAAAAAAAAATGCGCTGAAGCATGACAAAATAAAAACACAAATGTTATTCTTCATTGCTTTCAAACTTGAAGGAAATTTCTTGCCAAGAAATTTCTTGTCTTTACGTTAAGTGTAAGGCTACAGCAAGCAGCCAGTTAACTTAGCTTAGCACAAAGACCAGAAACAAAATCTGACTAGCATTTCTGCTAAAGCTCACTAATTACCATATGACTAACACATCAAATTCTCTATATATTCGGGGTGAGAAAAAAAAAAAGTGTAAAATTGATTACATTTTATGCTTATGTGCTAAAATGTTTCTTGGCCAGGACCAGGAACTTCCTAGAGTCTCAAATGGTTGCCTATCAACTGCTCAGAACCAAGAAATTGTCCAGCACAGAAGCCCTTTTAAAACAGGTCTTTAAAAAAAACATTCTGGACGAATTAAACAAAGGAAATACAACATGTTAATCATTAAGCTTTAGAGCTGCTGAAAGGAGAATTTTGTTACAGGCTAGCTGTTTCCCCCTGCGTCCAGTCGTTTTCCTAAACAAGCTAAATAGCTGCTGGCTGTATAGATATGAGAATGGTAACAATCTGAACCTTAAACTATCAGCAAAAAAAAACTCAAATAAGTGTATTTCCAAGAACATCATACTTTTGCTTTAATCTGGGCCTATTTGCCTTCTTTGAGCTATCTTTTCACCTACATTTGATAAAAAGTGCCAAGATAAAGTGGGGAGTACATCTTGGGGTTTATATCACAACAAATTTTCATTCCACTAAATACGATTCAGTGAAATAAACTTCCACATGCGGTGTCATGCATGAAAACACATTCAGAGCCCGTGTACATAGATTCATGGTAAGGTGCGTAACAGACCAGTAAGTCTAAAATGGGACACCAGTCTTTGTTGTCATGTTACTACTGAATTTCTGTTACTTTAAATTTTAAATATCAAAAGGACGAAGACAGTGAAATGTACCTGGTGTCCTTGGTGGCCACAAACACCACTGGGTTGGGAGCTTCCCCTTGGCTGACCTTCTGCCGCTTGATGACTGACTGTGAGGTGGTCCTCATACCTGAAGTATACGGCCTCCCATTGGCTGGGTAGGGCACCCCTGTAGCCTGTGAACCAATGAAACACCAGGGTAGTCAATCATTTATGTTGTTTCATTTAAGAGACAAACAGTAAGTAATGATTCTTATATCAAAATTACAAAAGACAGGCAATTGCCTTTTCAGCATCAGAATGAGTGTGGTGCAGCCTCAGGAGAGCTGAAAAATGGTCCTTTAGGAAGATGTACTTATATGATTTCTTTTAGACTGAAGACAGTAAAAAGTGGATAATTACGGGAGACCAAATGGTATGTTTCTGTTTAAAAAAAAAAAAAAAAAAAAATTCACATTTCAGCATGTTGACAGACTTCTGTGAACCCCAGAGGTATAAGTTGATACCAGCATACTCAGCTGGTATACTGTGACTTCAGGTTTGTGTAATGGCATCCACAGCAGATGGAGGCTCTTTGAAGTCACAGTGAAGGAAGACACAAATCAAAAAGAAACTCAAGCTGGGTCGTCTGGTGGCCTGTTTTAGACCTTTTGTTTGAATTATATGGCCAGGTCTACAATGAGAATGCGGAAAGTTGCAAACTAACTGTGGTGAAGTTGATTGTAAACACTGACAGTGAAGTTGGCAGCAACTGATTCTATGTGTTGGGGTAGGGGTGTTGTACTGTAGCTTAAGTGACCATATTTTATTAAATGAAAAGCCACCCACCCTTTGAACATAATGTATGGTGTATGTGTGCTTGTGAGGAATACTGACGCTGTCAAAGCCCCTCTTTCCAAGAAGGCTCTGGCCTACTCGGGGCTGGCTGGCCTGGTTCCTGTTTATGGGTGTCGGGGGTCCTCTGGATGCCTTCAGTTTCAGAGGAGCTGAGATGGCTGCAGAGACACAACAACACTCCTTAAGAAAAAAATCATAGAGGAGGACAGATAAGGCAACAGTAGCTATTTGGTATTTGGAGTGGTGTAGATAGGACTGGTGGTCACATGATGTGTTCTTACCTAAATCCTTCACAATGGTGGCCAGTGACTGTCGAGGCACCAGCTTGCTCTTAACGGGAGTTTTTGTGGCTTTGGGCAGCCTGATCATACCTGAGGAGAGAGACGTGTCCAGTCACACATTTTATTCACTTTACACAGATTAGAATGAACTAGAACCATACATTCATCTCCTTATTTAAACAGCTAATTTAAAAGCACAGTACAATTAAAAACATGAATAAATATTAAAAATGGAGTATGTGATACTGACCATCATAACCCTTGACTTGTCGGTAGTTTAAAAATGAGTTTAGGCTTTACATTACGTATGTTACTTATGATGGTTGCACATAAAATCCTTTCTAACCTCCTTAATAACATGCATTATTCAGGAAAAAGTGAGAGCACTGTGGAGCTGTGTACATACACTCGGCCTTGACAGCATTTGCATTGATGGAAGCATATGGTCGTCGTGCAGCACGGCGAGGCTGCAGTATGTCCTCACACACCCGCCGAGCAATGCGGGTCAGCTTGGTGGTCTGCAGGATGAATGTCTGGCGATTTTTGGCCAGCAATTTGGCTCGACCCTCGTTCCGGGTGAATGGCGACATACCCTGGACCTCCTGGCGTGTCATGTGACTACGGGGACCTGACTCCTGGACAGAGAAGAGAGAGACACCAACAGGCATTCAGGGGGCATGAATTATTTCTGTACTGCTTTTAATTGATATAAGAACATTATTTGAGATTAGATCTGACTATAAGAATGTACACTTACAGAGCCACCTCTAGCAGCACCCTCTAGCTGTGTGGGGGTCTTCAGGCCTCCATACTTCTTCCAGTAGATCCAACAGGAAGCGCATAGTCTGCACTGCATGTTGGGAGGCCCCCAGGCATACCACTGAGGAGACTGGGCCGCTGGGTTAGTGACAAGGGAATTTGTGTTAAGAGAACATCTCTGGAGGCAGGTACTTGAATGATAAAAATACTAACTAATGACAATTTCTTTTTGTGTGTTGCACTGGTTTATACTGTAGATAGAGTCTAAAATGACACCAAAGCCTGCAGCTTCATTGTGTGGTCTGTACAGACAATTGATAGGAAGTAACTACTGTAAACTGCACCTGATATACTTTCATATACAGTATATTCACAGGAGCGCAGAATGGCTTTAAACCTCAGGAACTCAAACCCAGTTTTAAAAATCCATCCAATCCATCGTACTTTAGTATACAATGTCTGTGCATTGTTGCTTGTGACACGTATGCATCTGCAATAGTGTAATTACAGGAACAGACATGCACTTTATTTGATCAAAACTTGGGCTGAAGTTCCAATCTTCGACAAAGGACAACAAAAGCAACTCAAGATCAGCACTGTGCTTTTTTCCTCCCAAATGAAAATGATTCAGCTCACCTGATTACATATGTGATCTCCATTTAACTTCTATTGCAATGTCCACAAAGAACTGGCGCGACTTCCGGAAAGCCCAGGTTATCTGATGTCAATATCAACTCAAGATTTAGGAAATCTTTTATGCAATCAATCCTTTAGTGATTTTTTTTTTTTTATTTGAGATTTTTTTTAGAACTTGTAGAGAATTGCAAAGTAAAACAGAACTTTTTTTTTTTTTTTTTTTTTTTAAATTAAAAGATTTGATCAGTGCTGTCATCAGTGGTGTCATTTTTTTCCCTTCAAATTTCCTTTCCAGTTTGTACTTACTGTGGCAACTCTCACAGCTGAGTCCTTTCTGAAATCCTGCTGCCCCATTCATACCAGGCTTGCTGCCAGGCACCATGATCTGATTGGGGTTGGGTTTGGTGCTGGTTAATGAAGAGGAGAAGAGAGTTATTTTGACAGCAGTTCTAACTCAAGGTAGGTACTTCATGTAGCAGTTGACAGTAATACTCACTAGGTGGGGATGTACACCTGCTTAAGCTTACTGTCTGCCTCTGCTGCCTTTAGTCGTTTCTGACAGAGAGAAAACATTTCAGGGGTTTTTGAGGAAATTGACAGAAACATACGGTCAAACCCAAATCAAATGATGCTTTTTAGTATTTTGTGGCTTGTTGTAGTCCTACCTGTTGGATATAGCGGTCGGTAGTCTTCCACATGTAGTAGAACTGGACCACACTGGCTAGAGACTTCCAGGGTAACTGAAGAAAAAAACATCTACTGAACCAAAATTCAACATAAAGGATATATACAGCACAGTTCCATTAAATTCCACATCAGACTAAAGTTTACAACAGAGTCTAAAATTTGAAGTTTTTTAAAGTTTCAACAGTGAATACATAGAATCTGAAATATATATTATTCAAGTTTCCACATATATACTGTAAGAGACAGTAGAGTAGGAGAGCTCACAAAGTCCTGGCGAATGTCGTTGAAGTCTTTGCCGTATTTCTCCAGAGCTTCTTCAAACAGCATTGCCTCTGAGGCGCTCCACTCCTCCATCTCATCGCGGCAGAGCACCGGACCCCCCTGAGGGACCAGGGTGGACATGGCTTTGGCCAGGTCATAATTGTTCTTCTGCAACGTGTCCATAGCATGGAACTAACAGTAGAGAGAAGGTAAAGACAAATGAAAGAACATTAGAGCTTCATTATCATAGACATCAGTTCTCCTCACTGGGCAGTATAACATTACCATTGGAGGTTTGTCATTTGATTTCACCCACACATACTTGTAAACACAGCCAGATTGTAAATTCAGGGTGGTGTCACACAAACACTTTGTCCCAGTTCCATATATAGTAATATAACAAGTACTATGTAGAGGAGCCTGTTAAGAGTCCCAAAACCAATAAACCAATCAGCACTGCTATGCTGTACTACTTTGCCCAAGGTTTCCTGTGTCAGTTTGAGGCAGCTTGATTAAATATAACCATTAAAACCCCATCAACCTTGTGAGCACAACATCAACTAATCTGAAAACTAGATTACATCAAAGAGTCCTTCTAGTAAGGCTGGGCAATATGAATATAAACACTGACTGTGTTACAAAAATTCCTTAAAATTTCTAAAAATGGAGAAACTTTTATGGTATACTGGGTAGTTACTTTGTTTAACATACTAACAACCAATCATATCACAGAAATAAACGTATTTCTAACCAATCTTATGGCAGAGCAAACGTCCCAAAAAAAGGCATCAATGGTTGAGTTAGCCAAACAAACCACATGTTGTTGTTTTGGTGTCAGAAATCCCATAGTTAGATGGGAGAGAGGAGCACTCCCCTAGAGGAAACTTTATCGTGTCAGCACAGAGAGCATTACCTCAGCAGTCACAACAACCTGACGCAGCTGTGGATAAACAAAGTCACAGGACATTGGTGTAGAGACACTGTGGCTACTTTGAGTCCTGTTATGACACGTTGTAGGTGAGACAGTCACAAAGAAGGCAAGGTTGCTTAAAAAATGACATGAAACAAATAGGTGATGTTTACTATTAAGTAATTTGAAAATCTGTGCCAAGAAAGATGAGAAGCCAATTTTATCCCTTAATGCATCAAATAGTGCCAGCAGAATGCAAGTACACAATCTCAACCACCACAAATTAGACCCATCAACTGGAACGAGCCATTAAGGCTCTTAGACAGACACCTCAGCAATAAACTGTAACACTACTATGTGCTTTAACTCAATCACACGTTGTCGCTTTTTTTTTTTTTTTAAAAACAGTAAAAGACGTGGTCCTAATAAAAACCGTCAAAAATAACCAGTTCAAGGTAAGAGCTCCCTGGCTGTCAACATTTTACCCTGCAGGGTAAAGTATATAGGGATTCAACCTGATACAATCGAAGATTTTTTGTTTATTTTTGTTGTTTTTTTCTATATATAAATACAGACTGACAAAGATTATAGTGAATAAAATTTTTTGCGATACTGCCTAGCCTTTGGCTAAGATTAGCTTATAATTCAGGATTTGATTTTTTGTCATTGACAATTAAAATAATTAAAAATTAATCAAATTCTGTGCAGCCAATTAACAAAGAATCAACCTGGGACTTTTGGGGAACACCCCTGCTGTTCCTGGATTGTAATCCAGCCTTCAATTTGTTTAAAATTATGTACTAATGTTGACAGTGAATTAGTCTGACAGTAATTATACATGAAATGTACTTAACTGTTGTTTCAAATACAAAAACTCCACAAACAGTGCATAAAAATGTTTTCCTTGTCACGTTTGGGCCTATTAGGTACTTTCAATATGTCATGGGAAAACAAGCACACACACACACACACACACACACACACACACACACACACACACACACACACACACACACACACACACACACACAAGTCAATAGTCTCACCAGTGTGATGTCTCTGGAGGCTGCAGCTGCACTCATATGGAGACTGGGCTGGCGGATGGAGCTGCTGCAGTCCAGAGCCCGAGCAAATGTCCCCACAGCTCTGAAACAAACAGATACTGGTTACTATCACTGATCTGTCCGTCCTACATTTGCAACTGGGAAATATTACTACTGTTTCTATGGTAATGTGTATAGTGTTGCTGAATATTCATTAAATGACCACTAGATGGAGTGTTTTGCTAAAAGGACCAATTTACTGGCAGCAGGATTATTCCATCCAAAGACAAATTTACTATAGATTTCCTTAAAACAAACATGCTGCACCATCAAACACTATTATAACTAAATGCATATGCTAATTTATTTATGGCAAACCTTATACAAAATGTTTATATGTCATGTACTGAAACTAAAACTAACACCATTATGTCCAGGGCAGATCGACATAATGGTATCTGTATAACAATAGTCACTGATATTCTGCTGACCTCAGTCTCATAACACTACGTTACAATCTTAAGTTAAGATCCTGCGAACAACTGATGTTGCATGTATTAACCATTAAAAAGTATTTAGTTTACCAAGAGATTATCAAACTTTTTGTTTATTCAAGAATTTTGTCTAGAAAAGCTGCCCTGCTGATGATCAGAAGTTGTCATGACAATAGGATGTAGAGACGATGATGCAACTGGGTGAGAGACAGAAGTGGAGCGCTACCTTGCAACCACCAGAAACTGGTCAATCTGAGGGTCTTTGAGCTGGTTGTTGGGGTCCCAAACCTTGGTCTCCAGCTTCTCCTGGACCCGGTTATCTGATTCACCTGAAACGAAGAGAAACTAGTTTCAAAATCACCTACTGGACACACTCTCTTTTTTCTTTTTATGGGTGGAAGTAGTGACTGATTTCAGGAAACATTTGTTTAATTAATATCTCCAGCTGTTAGTGTGGTGCTCACCGTCAGCTAGTTTGTCAGGGATCTCTGCCTGGTACTTAGATCCCACACGGATCTCGCCCTGGTCTGCCAGCAGGGTCTTTTGGACAGGGTCGAACACCAACGAGTAGAAGAAACAGTCCTGGACAGAACATAAAATAAAAGATTACAGCTGCTTGCCAAATGTATTGTGTTCCTCCAGTTATTCCACTTTGTCTCTTTCTGTAAACAGTAAAAACTGAGGGCGCCCTAAGTAATATGCTGATGGCAGATGAACAGATGGTGTCTTACCTCCTTCTCCAGGTAGCTGGCCAAGACATCTGTTTCATTGAGGAGGGTGACGTTACATTTCCCCCTGAGGAGACAGTGAGGAGCATTCAGAGATCAAGATGTCCAAGACAAAGATGTAAAGACTATCCAGATTCTCAAAAGGTGAAAAAAGGTTTGATAAAAAGATATTTCATACAACGATATCACAGCCAGTAAGAATCAAGAAATGTTACAGAGCAACACCAATGAATATTGCTGGCAATTGATATAATAATGTTTTCACAAACTGCAGCCCTAAAAATGACTATAGAGTTGAAACAGCAAATCTCTGACCAGTCTCAACCAAAAAATATTGTCCAACATATTGTACGAGCCAGTGAACACACTAAAACCTATAAACTTCACTCAAAAGAAACATATAGTTAACCTTTTGGTGGTCTGATTGTTAAATTTGCATATCTTTATTTTTATCCTAATACTTTTTCAACAGAAGAGTTGAAATATCTTTCAGTATTTTTGGATTAAAGGCAAGGTTCGGGTTAAACACACGAGTTATTCCCAGAAAATTCAACACAAGGCAATTGCGGCATCCTTGCAATTTCAAAAACCTGAATGTGCTGCTCGGAAAGTGAGCAAAGAACTCAGAATGCAGGTATGGAGAAACCCCACCTGCCTATCGACTAACGTTTTGAATCCAAGCAGCTGACTTAAGTTGCCAACTTTGAATACAGCCCATAATGTTTGAAATTTAATTAAGGCTGAGGGAACTTTTGAAATTTTAATCACAGCATCCCTAAATAGTCAATTGAGACTATGTTTCATGAGGCATTTTAACAAATATGTTATGTTTTATTTCTCTCTGATTTACCAATTAATGGAAATTCGGAAAACACCCACAATGATCATTCTATGTGAGTAAGTCAAAACTACTTTGAGAACAAAAAGTATTTCGTGCTACAGAGGAAATGTTTAAAAATATTTATGATACATTTGTCATTCAGATCACTTTTACTAATAACTTGATTATTAATATGAAAACAATAATGTGAATAACACGGACACCCAGTGCTACTCAAGCTTTAGTTTGCATTAACGGTAATGTATATAGTATCAGTCAGTCACCTTCACTCCAGGTGACTGAAGTGAAGGTGACTGACTCCACCATACTTGGCTATGTATGTAATATTACTGCATGACAAAGTCCAGTATGGGGTATACATGTGCCCCTCCCTCACTGTAGAATCACCTGAAAATTCATTCATCAACAGCTGCGAAGGAGGAACAACAACTCTGTCTAAAGGGGAATGACAATGGGATGGCCCTTGCAGGGACAGAACATATCACTGCCTAATGACTGAGAATGCCTGCAGTAAGGATAATTTACCGAGCAGTTCGTTCTTAACCGTGCATGGCAGGTGTCTGGGTTCAAAATAAACTACACTTCTGTCAGAAGCTCCTTTAAACACATACCGTATGTGAGTAGCAGGTAGAGATTCGAACTGTCGAGACAGGAAGAGTTCTCTGTGTTTGAGCTGGTGTTTCTGTTGTTCAGACAGTACTGGTTGCTTGGACTCCTCTTCAAATTCTCCTAAAAAGACAAACACATCATATTTTAACTATGAAGAGTACAGTCTACACCTGCTCTATATGAAAAGTGCCCTAAGATAACCTCTGTTATGATTTGGCGCTATATAAATAACATTTAATTTAATTTAATTGAATCATCACATGACATCACACACAATCGTAAACACATACATATTGACACACAGGATTCAAAAATATCCTGTAGGCTTAGAAGTCTAAAACAGTGATTTTTTTCCTGCCAGGCAGAGAAGAACATATATATGTCAAATAAAAATGTACTATATTTGTGTGGTTTTTCAAGAACCTGAAAATAACAAAAAAACATTCATGGTTGTGGTTCATGCACTGGCAGAGTGTATGGACAAAAGTATCAAGTAAATGCCTAATTTCCTTTTGCTCACAATGTGTCAATTTTTTGCAACTTTTTGTTCATGTGGAAGCCCTCTGGTGGCAACTATACCCTAAGCAGTTTCTTAGCTCACCTATAGCAGGTTTGCCTTAGCCTGCACATCTCATTTGTGCAAATCCTGTAGGAGCTAGCCAGAGTAAAACATCTGGCGCAACACCCAGCTGCTCCCAACAGCGTCAGGAGAGAGAGATTCCCTCCTCATTAAAATGCTTGATAGTTGCAACATATAGATTCTGTGGAAAAATCACATTTCAGCATTCTTTTTTTTTAATATTTAGTAAGTAACCATAATGAAATGTTTTGGTTTTGTTTTAGTTTTGCTTTAATGCTTACCCACCCATTCTCTATTTTGCACTCTTTTCTCTCCCACTTTTTTTTTTTTTCTTTTACTCGATTATACCCCTTTCATAAAGTAGACACATGTACCATGTGTGTGTACTGGAAGCGCGTTTTACCCATGGTGGACCTATTCATATAGAAAGCTTACACTCTAGTTGTCACTATTAGCAGAGACTCCAATCTGCTGCACAGTTCCATACACTTCACACAATTACAATAAAATAGCAAATAAAAGTTAAGTTTCAGTTTCACTTTCTCCCCTCTTCCCATACATCTCTCTCTCTCTCAGCTACCCACACATCTGTGCTTTCTACAGTTTCTCTCTCCCTTTCTCACACTGGTTCCAAAATCCCATGCAAAGAACAAAAGAACAATGAACGTATCTTAGTAAAAAGTGTTGTCTGTGTATACAAAACCTGATTTAGCCTATTTGTCTTTGCCATAGCAAAAAACTATTGAAAACATATCAATGAGCCACATAGTTACACTGTGACATGTCTCTTCATTACAAAAGATATGGGCACTGTGGTTAACTTACTAACAGCTCCACAGACTAATAATGGTGAGTGCTGACAGTAAGAGAAATATGGAAGATTTCCAGCCTTATCCTTTAAGACAGGTTCAACTTTTCTGCTGGGGCCCTCTGTACTCATTGAAATTAATAAGGGGGCTTTGCTTATATTGCTATTGCTTCCTCTTTGAGCAGTTAATATTTTCTTAATCCTCTGTAAAGCACTTTATAAGAGTTCAAAGGTCATCAATTTATCAAGGCGGAGAGCATATTGGTCCTGCATGCTCCCTAGTGTGACTTCTTGCATTAAGAAATGCACGAATTTAGAACGTGTACTTGATCTTTGCCATCCACTACAACGCACATAACCACCAACACGGTTATTAACGGACTTAGAGTAGAACAATGCAACTGTCTCACAATACCAAACCCATGTGACACCCATGTTTCCAGCAAGTAAGAAATGTGAAAAAATTAAGCCATAGGCAGCTCTGTGTGTGTGTGTGTGTGTGTGTGTGTGTTCAGCCACTAGATTCCGCATTCCCAATTTCAGGCGGGTGAGTAATTTGTTGCAAGCCGGAGGGGAGGGACTATATCACTCCATCTCTGTGGACTCCGCCCCTGCACTCAGCCACAGGAAACCCTGTCAGTGAGGGCACGAGAGAGAGAGAGAGAGAGAGACATAGAGAGAGAGAAAGAAAGAGCGCGAGAGAGAGACACAGAGAGATACCAAGCAAGAGGGACGGTACCTTTAGCCACACCCCTTTTCTGTTAACCTCTCAACCCCCCTCCCCCCTCCCCCTCCTGTCCAGCTAGTCCCTGCCACACAAAGTAGGAAACCCTGTGTACCAAACCTGAGGCGCCCATCCCCCCCAACATGTATCCCCAACTCCCTCCACATATGCACACACACACACACACACACACACACACACACACACACACACACACACACACACACACAAAAGAAGAAACCACGTACACACAGAAGGAGCGACAGGCACTTACAGTGCACACAGCATAACAGTAACACACTCCTTCTACAGACAAACACACACAGACATACACACTATATTTGCTTTGACAAAGACACAAGGCAAGTCAGAATTAACCCGTTCCATGCTGTGGCCCTCAGGGACAGATCAAGGGCCTTTTGTTCCGCACAAAGAATTGATGTGTGAGTGTAGAAGGAGAAGGAAGAGGAGGGGAGCAGAGATGAGAAAAAAAAAAAAACGATAAAAAGCGAGGTTTAGTATAAATGAGTAGCAGCAGAGAGAAGGCGCCTGTCACTTCTTCATCACTGGCACAGGATCATAACGTTCTAAGCCATTACAAGATTAGACATTAGGAGTGTTTCATGAAGCACGACTGCCATTTAAACCAGGCTTACTTCAGTGATCAGGCTTATTTTCAAGAAATTCTGTTTCATAAAAGGGGGTTAAAAAATAAATATGTTGAAAAATAATAAATAAAAATAAGGTCTGAAAAAAGTTAGCATGGAAATTTATCCTTCTGGACTAGCTTGGTCCATCTTCGCTTTTTCTCAGGTTACAGTCAATCTACCAAACAGACAGTTTTTCCAAAGTTCCTCCCCAGCAGGCCCACAGTATGATGTAGTGTAAATGAAGGTCTAAAGTCAAACTGCACTAAATCAAAAATTATCACAATCTGACAGACCATAGGCTGCAGTTATTGTAAACTTACAGTATAATGTAGAACTGAGACCTTTATCAGTCTCAAGCATCTGCACAGTTTCACAGTCAGCACATGGCATGTGCTTCCTACAGAGCCTGGCAGGTGTCATGGTGGGGGAAAAAGTTCAATTGTGTACATGAAATATGCTCTCAAAACGAATAATTTAAATGCAAGGACTTTTGCATTACAAAATTTGCTCTTGCGAATGAATAATTTTAGCGCATTAATCAACGCAATGTAACATGATACTGCTGCATTGTTTAACGGATGTCAAAGATAACAATTTTTTTGCAAAATCCTAAATATGTCCACATATATCCTTACAAAATCAACAAAAAACATCACTGAATTCAAACAGCTGATGTACATTAGCTTGTCAATGGCCCGATGACTCTCACCATTTATTTTGCACTATTTTTCAATAGATCCATGACTATGAAGGATTTAAAGACACCAAAACACTGAGACTGTGATTTATAACAAGAAAAGATTTTACAACTCTGAAAAGGAATGAAGGCAATAATTTCAGTTTTTTCCCCCATAGATCACAATGTAAACAGCAGAATTCATGTTTACATTAATAAGTGATCTATCAGGAATGTGAGCTTGCATGTGTTTAATTGGCCAATGCAGCATCTTGCCAGCTAATTGAACTGTACTGTGGCCAAAGTTGAGCCAGGTTCAACTTTTTTGTTGGATGACCATGTGTTTGTCAATGTTAGTCAGCTTTAGGTCTTAATTGGCATATTTTACTAAAAGCTATATTGCCAGAGCAGTGGATAAATGCTAAATTTAAGAATTGAGTAATTTCAAGTGTCATAATTAGATTAATTACATCTTCAGTATCTGGATAGAACAATGAGACAACAAGAAGACAATCTAAAGAGACTGCTCAGTCTCTTTAAAAGAATAAAAGCCTTTAAGAGGACACGTCAAGGCTGCTACCAGTCACAATGACAACATAAAAATTAAATTACCAACTCTGTATTTATTCTAATCTCAGACTTGTCTACACACAACCAGAGAGCAAACACTTAACATCCGTGTGTGGTGCTGGGCGAACTGAAAAAAATCCATGCATCCATTTTGAGGTGTGTGTGTGCGCGCGCGCGTGCATGCGCGTGTACTTCTATCTCTGCGATGACCAGTTTGAGTTATAAACATTATGGAATGAGGGCATTTTGGGAAATTGAGGACATTTTCGCTGGTCCTCCCTACCTCAAAGGGCTGTTTGAGGGTTAAGACTTGGTTTCAGGGTTCAATTTAGAATAAGGTTTAGGTTAGGGTAAGCAGCTAGGGAATGTATTATGTCAATGAGTGTCCTCACAACTTATGTAAGACGTGTGTGTGTAGATGTCTTTGTCTGAAGCACTGCAGCCCAGGGAGGGGGGGCTGTTGGGGTGGGGTGGGGTGGTGTTGGGGTGGGGGTAATGAGTGAATGTGATCAGGCTTCAGTAGTCTGCATTCCATTAGCACCACCCCACTACCTCCACCCTCCCACCTCCTTGGCTCTCACAAGACACAGATTGGGCTCATAGGCCTAGCAGGGTAGGGTGGGGCAAGAACCTTATACTGAGACAATACTGTAAGACAATGTTACTTATAAAAATGTTAGAAATAATCATTAATTTATTAATCACTATTACCATTATCATTAATACTAATATAATAATAATAATTATATTATTATTGATATTTTATATATCAGTGAGTAGACTGACACTGTACAGATACAGACTGATGTTTCTTTTCCCTAACAAATGATGTTTGGTCAAGTACAGACACTGGCTTGCAGAGAGCACATTAATGAGAGAATAGCAAACTGACTAAACTATAAGATTACTAGAATAAGAATTTTGAAACATAAGATGTACTCAGGACATAACAAAGGACAGGAATGCATTGTGTTTGATTATTGCATCCCTTTTTGAACAGCATGGAGTCAATAAATTCTTTTTAGTCTTTTGAAATTAACGTTGGGAATTGGGCATTTTATCCAATCCGAATCCAGATTATTAATACATAAGTGAGTTACTAAAATTATACATAACTAAAAATCAAAAGATCCAGTCAAAATCAGTAAGTTTAGAAGGCAGACACAGCTTTGAGTGGCAGCCTAATTATTGTTCACAACTTGTAGCTACAACCTGAAAATGACAGATAGAACTTAATTCCTTCTCAAAAAAATTTTTGTGCCAAAGATGAACATATAGTAAAAATGCTGACTGAATATATATTTAAATATTGAGAAAACAGTAGCTACTGACTTTGGAACACCTTATTTTCCAATAGCTACTTGTTCCAAATACTGCTAAGGATTTAGAATTAAAAGCTGATCTGCTTAATTTATTGACATGATACAAAAATATAAACTTGAAGTGGAAGATTCTGACTGCTGAAATTTATGTGACGCCATCAAATAATGGGTTTTACTAGAGAAGACTCATCCCTCTGTTGTATTTGTTAGAGCTTCAGAAACACTCAGTCCACTCTGATTGTACAGTGGTTTTACAGAGTGATGCTGCTTTACCTTATAAACTATCTTGGACTGAGTACTGTCAGCAGTGTTGTGTCGAAGTCTGTTCCCCAATGGCTTGCAGGGAACACTTTAACCTGACGACAAAGTTTAAGTTTGGTCTGTCATCAAGTTAAGTCATGGAATTAATGTTAGTTAGCGACAGCTGATACGACCTGCTGTTTGTTTGTACACTAGGCCTTGCTTAATGAGAGCATCAGTACTCAGGAGTCATTTGACTGGTGCAGCCAAATAATTTGTCACGTACGCACACTATAAATTTCCCTTGCATAGGTGAGCAAAATGCTCACACTGTAGAGCCACGGTTGGACCGCCAATATTTTTCAGGCAATTATTTAGTCACATACAGTAATTACTTCAAGGTCCCACAGCGCAAAGGCGGTCTCAATCTGGAGAGTTGTACTCAGCTGTGATTGGGCAGTTCTGTTTTCCTGTTGAGATTATACTGGCACACAGCAAAATTGTTCATTTCTGGAGTGACCCATTTCCTTGCATTGTTTTTCTCCTTCAAGTCCCTAAAGTTAATTAAAATTAAAGCTCATTAAAATATTCCATCCAAGAGAACTGGGAAGCATCAGAGGACATTTGCATAAAGTTGAACCTTTTTTCAACTTTCCAAGGTCACACCACTGGGTGCCTTTTGAGTCTTCTTTTTAAGGCTTTGTTGTCCTAGCAAGATTACAAACCCTTGAATAAACCTTGAATGCATACAGTTGTTTCTGTTATTTAATACTCAAATACTTACTCTAAATAATAATTAAGGTTTAAGCAAATGTGATTTACCGCTGAGATTAGAATGCAGTTTTTTCTAATACACTGATTAATTTGTGCCTGCCTATATCAACATTGACCGCCACATATTGATTTTCTATTTTTCAAGTTTTTTCTCTCTCTCTCTTTCTCAAACACACTGACAACGAACCATTCTGCCATAGTCAGACTGGCAATTGGGAGAACTGGGAGAAATCCCAGCGTATCAGTGGGCCAATGGGCTGTCAAAAAATCCATGAAGTTTATACTGTCCCTGTCTGTCTCTTTACGGCCTGTCATTCGGGGTACGCATGAGAGTGTGCTGTATGCACGTGACTGGGCTCACTGGCCAATATGTAATCAACCCTCACAGACTTGGGTCGGGTTGGTGAGGGTTGTTATTTGTTTGACACAACTTGAAGCAATGGAGCTGTACATATTGTTCAGTTATTTATTTGTCACAAAGTACTTGGCAATTAAAATATTTGCTATGGAGGTACAGTGCTGTATTTGCCGCCTTCCCGATTTCTTCTGTTTTCGCATGTCTGTCACACTTAAATGTTTCAGATCATCAAAGAACAATTAATTTAAGACAAAGACAAAGTGAGTGAACAGAAAATGCAGCTTTTAAATAATCATTCCTTTTATTAAAGTTAAAGAGTTATTCGAAACCTATATCACCCATGTGAAAAAGTAATTGCCCCCTGAACCTAATAACTCGTTGTGCCATCCTTGCCGGCAAAAACTGCAAGCAAACGTTTGCGATAACTGGCAATGAGTCTTTCACATTGCTGTGGAGGAATTTTGGCCCACTTTTCTTTGCAGAATTGTTTTAATTCCAGCACATTGGAGGGTTTTTGAGCATGAACTGCCTGTTTAAGGTCATGCCACAGCATCTCAATCGGATTTAAGTCAGGGCTTTGACTAGGCCACTCCAAAACCTTCATTTTGTTTTTCTTGAGCCATTCAGAGGTGGACTTGCTGGTGTGTTTCGGAACGTTGTCCTGCTGCATAACCCAAGTGCGCTTGAGCTTGAGGTCACGAACTGATGGCCGGACATTCTCCTTCAGGATTGTCTGGTAGAGAGCAGAATTATTGATTTGGTCCCATCAATTACGGCAAGTCGTCCGGGTCCTGAAGCAGCAAAGCAGCCCCAGACCATCACTCTACCACCTCCATGCTTGAGTGTTGGTATGATGTCTCTATTGCAGAATTCTGTGTTAGTTTTACGCCAGATGTAACGGGACCAACACCTTCCAAAAAGTTCCACTTTTGACTCATCACTCCACAGAATATTTTACCAAAAGTTTTGGAGGTCATCAAAATGTTTTTTGGCAAATGTGAGACACGCCTTTGTGTTCTTTTTGGTAAGCAGTGATTTTCGCCTTGGAACCCTCCCATGGATGCCATTTTTGTCCAGTCTCTTTCTTATTGTGGAATCATGAACACCGACCTTAACTGAGGCAATTGAGGCCTGCAGTTCTTTTGTGACCTCCTGGATGAGTTGTTGATGCGCTCTTGGATTAATTTTGGTAGGCCGGCCACTCCTGGGAAGGCTCACCACTGTTCCAAATTTCCTCTATTTGTAGATAATGGCTCTCACCATGGTTCTCTGGAGTCCCAAAGCCTTAGAAATGTCTTAGTAACCCTTTCCAGATTGATAGATGTCAATAACTTTGTTTCTCATCTGTTATTGAATTTCTTTAGATCACAGCATCATGTGCTGCTTTTTGAGATCTTAAAGGCTACTTCACTTTGTTAGACAGGTTCTATTTAATTGATTTCTAGATTCAACAGGCCTGGCAGTTATCAGGCCAGGGTGTGGGTTGTGAAATTGAACTCAGCTTTCAAATAATGTGGTTAAATCGGTTAATTTATTAAGGGGGGGAAATTCCTTTTCACATAGGGCCAGGTTGGGTTGGATAGCTTTGTCCCCTTAATTAAAAAAAAAAAAAAAAAGATTAAAAATGATTTAAAAAACTGCATTTTGTATTTAATCAGGTTATCTTTCTCTAATATTAAAATTAGTTTGATGATCTGAAACATTTAAGTGTGACAAAAAAAAAGTAGAAATCAGGAAGGGGGCACATACTTTTTCACAGCACTGTATTATTTAATTAATCTTAATTTAAGAAAGCACCTCCATCAGCTACTGCCATAAATAGAATCTAATTCTATGGGAAATGCCGGAATTACATTAAAAACATCAAGCTTGAAGATTTTAGAATCTGGGGGCACTATGATCTGGGAGTATATCTTGAAACTAGCAGAGCAATCCATATAACACAAAACCATGTACTCACTTAGTGTGTGCACACTTGTGAGTAAAGTTAGTACAGGGGGCGTGTATGTGTGTGGATTTAAGATCTAATAATAGTGATAATCACTTTAAAGTAGCCTTTTTTCAATACATATTGATTTATAATATAAAATATTATGAACACTTTTATGTAACATGTTTGTAACTAACAAATAAACGCAGGATGTTCCTTTACATAGACCCCTTTTCCAAACTATCCTCTAGCATTGAGCCTTAGACAATAATGGTCTTTTATTAACCCTGAAGCAGGCCTCACTGCAATTTACAAAATAAAAGCTGAAGAGGTGCTTTAAGGCTCTTATGTGAAACACAAAGAGGAACAGGTTCATTGAAGGCATTGAGCCATATCATACCTGCTCTCACAAAGTAGAAAACAACTGTGAAGCTGAAAGGAGTTTGGGCTCTGTGATTGCTACTCACTTGCATTGCTGTCAGCCAGAGTGTTGAGATTGCCCGAGATGTCTCGCCTCCGGAACAGACACACCACCTTTGCCTCCACATTCCCATTGGCTGTCTGTAAGTGGAAAGTCAGTGGTTACAAGTTAGATTTTCCAGCCAAAAGTGTGAGCTTTTGTAGCTATTACTCATTTTTCTGTCTCTTTAGCCACGCTGACATGGTTAAATTCATTGCTCACGCTAAGCGTTATTCAGAGGTACTGGAAAGTTATTAACTTGAGTTCAGTTTCATGTACATTTCATACTGATCATTTACGATTCATACTGATTCCAATTTCAGTTTTGCTTTTCGTCATTTCTGATTCTTACCATATTATTTGAGCCAGCCAAAATATATTGCAGGTAAAAACCAATAGTGTTTTGCCCATCATATCAAAACCAACCACTCACACTTCCTACAGACAGCAAAGACTGTTTTCTCATCTGCTCAGTGTAGAACTGTAATCAAATTAACAAGTTAAAAGGATAATTGTATTACAACTCTTATTTTCATTCATTTCTTTCAGTTCCAGTATCACTGTACTTAAAAGGGGCCATATTATGCTAATTTTCAGGTTCATATTTTTATTTCAGGGGTCTACTAGAAAATGTTTACTTATACCACCTATTTCTGCAACACCTCTTTTCAACCTCTGTCCTAAATAGTCCGTTTTAGCTCATGTCTCCTTTTAATCAGCTCCCACAGCCCTGAGCAGAACCTGCCTACCATATCCAAACAGTGTTTCTGGTCTTCCATGACGGCCGTCTAAACTCTGCTGACAGTCTTTAGCTACACTCTTCCCACGAATATCACTCCAATAACCACTTCTACAACAAATATGAACAACTGCACGTGTTCAAGCAGCGGTCTCATTCAAAATCAGGAATAAACATCATCAGCAACCAAGATTACAAAACTTTTCCACAGGTAAATACATTTACTTACATCTCTGTCACATAATGTTTGGTTTGTATTTATGCATAAACTCTCCAACCGTAAACATATTCTCTTTGAAGCATTAGTTTTGAGGAGATACAGAGGTAGCATGTTAGCAGTAATGTTAGCATTCCCAAAACATACTACGTAATGTAAACACTTACAGTAATTGTCAGTATGTAGGTGCAAAGCATATGTATCAGGTCAAGTAATTTTCCCTGGTAAAAAAAAACAAAAAACTAATTATTGCATAAAAGTAATAGTATAGTAAGCACTGAAGCAGATGTCCCCATGTGTTATCCTGACTGAATGCATTAGTTATATCAGACCAGTGGCATCTACCATCATGTGACAGTAACTTGCATGGAACAGACTTTATTCTGTATGACGTCAACATAACTGAAGGTGAAATTACTGATCTTAAGAAGTAACTTGTTTATGAACTTGAAAAACTGCTCAGATACCAAAGTATCTACAGCTACTATGAGGACTGTACTTTGTCCATGTTTCACAGAGTAACCTGGATCTTTTCACTTGAGAAGTTTTTGCTGTCAGGTAACTGTCATATTTATGCTTTAAAATGTTTGTTTGAGATTCAGATTATTGGAATGGTACCCTTTCAAAAATACTGTTAATAATTGTTTAATATATATTGTGATTTGTCAACACTAATAAACTTTAACTGTCAAACTTTTGAGAAATGTCTTGAGTTGCTTACTGAGTTGCCATTTACTCCTGGTAGTAAAGGATTACTACCAAAACTCTATTTCACATTTTCCTAGCCATAATGTTAAACGTACCTTCTTTTTTTTTAAACCCTTTTATGTGCAAGAAATAAGTTTTTCAGATCACCTGTTAAATAAATTAAATAAATCCTTTGTGAAAGAAAATAATATATTTCTCCAATAACAAATGACCCCTACTACTAAACTTACTGCATTTAAAAAATGACAACTCCCTCCTTAAAAATAAAACTTTATTTATAACAAATGAAATATAAATATAGCCAGGGTATATATAATGCACAAAGCAGCCAAAGCTTTTTCTGTTAAAACAGTCCAGATCATGTCCTATATCAAGGTGAAGATTTTCTTGTATACTGAAATTGTGTGAACTGGTGTAGGAGCTCTCGGGGCAGAAAGTCAGATGAGTCATCTTGACGTGTCTTCCTGTAGATACCTCAACACTTTCCTGATGATGCTGTGTTGTTTTGAGGCTGTCACTTGAACGAAGTACGACACCTACCCAGTGGAAACTTCCTCCTCTGATGGTCTCTCATACTGTGAAAAGAGCAGGAACACCTCAACAAAAAACAAGCTTCATCATGTCACTCAGACAATCTGTAAACATGGCAGAGTCAGTGTTACTGGTATATTATTATATTATGTTTCTGTAGGGCCATTTCGGTACACCTGCAGATAAATTTGGTCTTGAATAAAAGGAGAAACATCTATTTAAGAGAGTGTGTGGTGATCACAGTACTAATGTCAATTTACAGTAAGAAGCAAAATGACCAGTGAAGCTACCTGCTCATCGTAATTGTCTAATTCTTAAATTTAGCTATTTCATTTCTAGGTCATCTGGCCTAAGTTACTGATATTTAAATATTATTCTTAAATTCACTTTCTCTAAAGACCAGAGCCTCTAAAAACTAAAGTACTGATGTAGCCTGATTACTGTCATGAGAAAGTTTGTGCTATTTGGAGAGGGTTTTTTTTGCATGTTTATTTCTGTATTTGTAGTAATTCTAGTGGGAATTCTGTTTTAACAAGCATTATTTTGAGCACTGAAAATACTTTCCTTTAAATTTTTTATAACATAAGGCATCTTTCAAAAATACAGATCAGGTATTTGCAGACATTATTCATACTATTAACAAATGTTAACCTCTGACATTTTCTTTCTTTGTTTCGATGGACAGCAGTGTAAGCACATATGCTGTTGGAAAAGGGTCTGTCGGGTATCATGCATGCTAACATAATATGTTAGCATAACATAATATGTTAGCATAACATGCTGTGATGCAGGCACAGGGGTCCTGCTGTGATGTACTATCTGAAAGAAAAATTACAGGACAAACTTTTTCACAATTTGTAGCCCCCCCCCTCCAAAAAAAGGTCTCGTCTACATTAAATCAATCAGTTTAGCTAAGATGAAATGTTTGATGTCAATGATTAACTTTATTCTCAAGTCAAGAGATCAAAAGATCAAAAATCTGCGGATATTAGACCACTCTTGTTTCAGATATGACACTATGACAGTAGGAATCAGTATATGCAGCTGGATAGTGTTGTCTGATAGAAACATGAGCCACATGTTGGGTCAAAGTAGTTAAACATTATTGCAGTCAAGTTAGCCAGATCAGTAGCAGGACGCCAGGATTTACTGAAACATCATTAATACAGCATTTGCCACTTTACTTATTCATGCAGACAGCCTAACATTAACCACCGCAGGGTCCCTCATCCCAAGGCAAATATTAATGTTACTTCAAAGCTCTGTTTCAGGGCTGTACTCCTGGATCAAGTTACTCTGCAGCTAATAGCAGTAGCTACATGTTAATGGAGCAGTTGTGGGTGCTGTCAGCGGTGAGCGGAAGAAAGGGGGAAGACTGGCTTCTGTTTTACACAGGGAAAAGACTGACTGGAGGTGATGTACATTTGAAATAGTTTGTGAAGACTGAAATGAACAAACTCAACAGCAAACTAGCATTTTAGCATGTTAGCGTTAGGAAGAGCAAACTCAGGAGCACAGTTGCTCACTGAAATAGTTAGGCCCAGGTTAGCGCAGGCTATTGATAATAAGCCACAAAGAAAAAAGGTGTTTCTGAGATACTTACAGTTCTGAATCGACACATTGGTACAATAAAGTTGGAACTGCCGGTCCCTCAGTAGCAGCATAGCTGACAATCCTGGCCAGCAAGCTGGCAGGTGGCGGTTGCTGAACCCTATCGCCTCGGTTAAATGCGAAGTCCAGAGAAAATTGCAGGAGCTTACTGCTGTAGGAGGTCCAAAATATGCAAATGATATCCCCTGGTGTCTAATGTTGCCTTCACTCCACCGCAGCAACGACAGAAACACTTTCTTCCAGACACTGTGTTCGCTGTTGCAGTCCCTGCAGACTGCACTTAATGGTTGTGCCCTGGTGCTGGGGTATGCGGATCCTGGAGCTGAGGCCTGGAGCGTCCATTTATGGACTTCCACGGCGCTCATACGTAAGAGTGTTGGGAAAGCAACGAAGATTTCAAAACAGACTGAAACTTGGGTTTTTGTCTTACAGGCAGCATTGTAACAGACTTTCAAGGTCCTCAAGTTTCGAAACTTTGGCTATGTTATACATGGACATCCAACATCAAAACATTATATAAATGAGAGAAATCACAAAAAGGATAACATATCCCCTTTAATAAGTCGACACTTTACCCAGATTATCGGGATTGTCTCCTCAGTATTAGGAGGCAGGTACAACTCAAAATTAACATTTGTTTTTTTTGGCCCCATCAGACTTCTTTTCTAGCAACGCTTCCATGTTAGTAAATCTCAGCTATTAACTTGGCATGTAGGATGTTATTATTGATGATGGCCAAACGGCAATAAGAACAAAGTTACAAACAGAAATTTCAAGTTACAAACTGAAATTTCCATTTAAGTTCCCTGTGGTCACTGCTTCACCATTAAAGCTTTCCACCAGACATTTAATGTACGGCTATGAAGCAGCCACAGGTTTCTGTCACACAAGTCACCAATATTAGTGACTAATAAGTTCATTAAACCTTCCTGTTTATAAAAATGGGTTTGATTAAAGAGGAAATCTTTTTGTCAGTACATCACTTTCAGATAATTCAGGGAGGAAGAGTTGTCAGTTTATTATAAACAGTACTTTATTTAACTTTATTTTAACAGTAGTTTATTTAACTTTATTTAAACAGTACTTCATTAAACTAACAGGTAAAAGATTTCTATAATGGCCTATGGCTAATTTTTCATTAGCACAGCTTTAAGACAAGAGCCATGGTTAGCAATGATGCTGATGAAATAAAACTCAGAAAGACTGATTGACATGTAATGTGCATTGTTTTTAGAAATATGACTTATGATATACAGCCTCTAGGGGTGTATGATTCACCTTTTTCCATGGCTTAGTGTTAAAAAAAAAAAAAAAAAAAAAAAATTATTCAGGTTGTGATGTGTGCATTTGAAAATGTTTTTAAATGTGTGCAAATTGCTTGGTATTTGTGTGTAGATTGGAATACGCATTTGTGAGTACCCAAAATTACACACAAAATCGTACAAATTTGTAAATCTTACTTTTCATTTGTAGATCATGTAATACACATTTTTGACCATTTGAGCCTAATTTCTCTCCATAAAACAGACCTTAGTCCAGCTGGGCAACACCCGACTTTTAACCGACTTCAACTTCAACTCTATACAGGCCTTATTTGGTGTCCACCAGCTGGTGATTATAAAACTAACTTCAGCCAGCTTTCTGACTGTTTTGTTCTCTGCTGCTTGTGCAATGAGATTCACTTCACACAGGTCAGTTTAGTTAGTAGATGATTATGTATGTGGCCTTTGATGTAGCCCCCGTGCTCTTTCTATCTGAATGTTAATGTTATCAAACCTCTTCCACAGTGAAGTTGTTCCTTTTCTTGGAACCAATTCCTCCAGTTAATATCACAATATGACAATTTTTTCATAAACTATTTGATGTAGGTGGTGGGGGGTTCATTCTCCCTGGACCTGGACTATAACTAATCACAAGAGGAGACAAAGTAACAACAGGACAGACAGCTCTTCCCTCCACACTCCAGCCTGGGCCTAGAGAGCTGGCCACACTCTCTCTTACTATCCATTTGTTGTGCTCAGCAGCCATTAACACTCAGGACGATGCAGTCTTCCTGGTGCTCAGCACAAGCCCTTCAACGTAACAGTATTACATAAATGAGCTTAATCCTTTGACTGGGAAACAAGCCTGTGTCATATGCTACTGCTGTTATATAAGTGGCTGCTGTACTAGTCCTGTCGTTACTGTAGCCATGGTTTACCAACTAGTGTCCAGGAAAGACAGAGGGAAATGGTGTATGTGTACAGTATTTTGACTGGAACATGTTTGAGGTGTCCTAATGTACATTTCTACTGATGACTGCCTGCCAATCAGAATATTTTGTGACTATGGTATGAGCTGAGAAAGACAGCTGGTTAGGGTATACAGCTTAACAATAAAACACTATCATGTATTTGTTAACCAGCTTTTTGATTGAGACTGCTGAAAGACAAGGTGAAGACAACCAACCTTGTTGAGCTCTTCTATTCTGCGGATCAGGTAAGGGTTGCTGGAGGAGTTCTCAAAGTACACGTAATCTGGAAAAAAACAACAGAAAACAAAGATTTGACACTCATGCAGTGTTCACAGGGACACACATCAGTGCACAACCACACCTCATAAAAGAAATAGTTCGAAGAATATTCATTATACTAACAAAACCTTTTACAACGACAGCCCTGAATACATTTCTGCCTGATCCTCTGATAGTTCAGGTCTCCTCTGGACAGACACCTCCACAGTTCTATCATTGAACCTCATCTGCTCTAAACGTGTTTTGTGGGTAAAATGGCAGAACTGAAAAGATTTTGGCTAACCTGATGGACAGGAATCCATTTTCCTTGACATACAGCTCTAATTGGAAGAACCAGACACTGCCAGCTCAGTAAACGGACTGGTGTAACATGAACTCCAGGAAAGCTCTCTATCCAAAGACAATGAATTAATTTGATTTCATCAGCTGATTTGATGTGTATGGTATGGTTAGAGGTAAGTGTTAGAAATGAATATCAGCCATAACTGCAGGATGTTACCCAAAGCATGTACTAGTGGCAGTGCTCTACTTTGATTTTTCACATGCACCACCATGTAAAAAGTTTCCCTCGATCCTGTGACTGACATGTTACATTTCTTATTTTCATTTTCACTTTTATCCACTACCAATTTTTCATTCATAAATATTTTCTAGAAGTCAGGATTTAAATATTCGCATGAAACAAAAAAAAGAAAAAGTACAATGATATTATTGGTACTCTTAGAATACTATTTTTATAATAAACGGGGATGTGTGCTTCTTGGTCCATGTCACCTGTAGCTGATAACAAGCGACAGTGTGTAGTCTGATTTAAGAGGTGTATATGGTCTGTGAAGTGGCTGGAGCAGGAGCCTTCAACAAGTCATGACCAAATGTCTAAGGGTAGACTTGAGGCTAGTGTTTTTCCCCCCACCAAAATCATTAGTAACTTTTCCCTGGTGACCATGAACATCCATACCAAAATTCATGGTAATCTGTCCATTAACCTACCTTCTGAAAAATTCTACATGACTGTTTCCAAACTCTGCAAAATGTGGAAGCATTATTTGACTAGAAGTTTGAAGATGTAAAGCAGGAAGGCAATATAACTTGCTTTTGTAGCAACTTGTGCCAATGTTTGACAACTGACACTAATTGGACAAGTAGAGTAACTGCTAGAACTAGACCGATAAATCATCCAGGCAACATTGAGAGATCATTCTCAGTTTAGTGTATACTTGGTTCTGTTTGTTCACTAATATTCTGTACGTAGAAATGTTTGCCATGTGTCACATTAACGCAACATGCCAACAAGCCACAGCCTCCTCCATCAAATCCAGAACTCTTTACAGCCCATCCTGCGAACCACAAATAATCCTCCCCACACACAGCACTGAGACATCTTATACTTCAATTGGGCTGCTAATGACAGCTAATTTCATGTGGCAAAGGGGGAAAAAGATTGATTTCAATATGGTTAGAATGTAACGTAAGTAGAGGAGCTCTTGTGTCTGTTTAGGAGACATCTGCAGGTCACATCCAAAGGTCAAGAGTCCAGTGGGCTAGCCAGGAGCAGCATGATTGTCAAATGAGCAAACAGTCTGCAGTTCAGTCAATACTCACTCCACATCCGAGTCCTCCGACCCGAGTACCTGACGGGTAACCCGCAAAAAATTATGTGTAATGGGAATAATTTTTTTTTTTTATATTAATCCACAAGTACGGGCACTAGTAAAAATGAACTAAAAGCGAAAACAGAAATGAAAATGAAGATGAAGATGCAGTTTTTGGGGTTTTTAAAAAAAATATCTAAACCAGTGTGATTTTAATCAAACCTATTAGTGGCCATGATTTTTGTTTTTTTTTTGGTGAATGCTTATGACAACACCTTTCACCCCTAAACTCATTATCATTCCAGATCTGAGAATGCAGCTGACTGCAATGGAGCAGTCACTTTGGATATGTGGACAGATGGTTACCACAAAGTCAGGGATCTTTGTGTCACTTTGCATTACATCAACATCAAGTGGAAGCTGACTGAGTGAGTGCTTTGCACATCTGAATGGGACAGTACATCCCGCAAAACAACAGATAACCTCGAGACCATTGTGAGTGACTGTGTAGCCTATGCATTTGATTAACACTACGGGTACAGGTCAGGTAGCACGCCTTATTTTAACGGGTCAGGCTGGATCTGGATCTGAATTAGACAAAGATTGTGGCTAATAGGTCAGTTCTGGTACTGAACTTTGTGGGTGTGGGCAGGTGCAGATTTGCAAAACTGGACCCCTGCAGGACTCTGCTCCACACGTATATTCTCCAATCACAGCTCCAAACACTGACCTCAGTTCAGTCAGAATGAAAAAATGATTCAATCAGGTTAAAACAGGTGTGTTAGTAAAATTACCTCTGTATGCCTCAACTTCACCATAACAGAGGTCTAAGAGACATTATGAACTGGAATGACATGGAAATAGCAGGAAAAAATCTGGAGGCTGGCAAGTGAGATAACAGGTTAATTCTGTTACAGTGTAATGCTACAGGTTGATACCTGTAGCATTCAACACTATCAAACACTGAGTGAAGCCTGTTATGACACTGGTGAAGTAAACCTACTACGCTGGGGAGATAATGTAGTGCACACCCTATGCCACTACAAGTCAGCCATGTGTGGTGCAGTAACAACCACTGAAGAAGACTACACAATGAACAATCCCATCTCAACCTGGGACTGACATCCGATCTATATCTGGATGCTATCTGGATCAGAAAAAAAGCTCATTATAACACAGGTGTAAATGTACTACAATCAGAATGCAGTCCAATAAGCCAGACTACTTCTGGAGATGTTCTGGCTCACATTGTGATCAGATCTCAGCCAGGTGTAAATGACATCTGTACACTGTGACCACTTTCCTAAGAAAGAAAAGACTGTCTAATGCTACCTCTTACTGTTATTTCTGTCATAAAGCTACAGGCAAGCCTTTACTCTGCAAAGAAAAATAAGTAGAGCTCATACATCATTATGCAGGCAGATTCCACATAACAAAAACACTTATTAATACCAGATGTAAACGCAAGGTCCTGTGATTAGACGTCATTTTCCAGATTATCTAACCATATTTTGGACTAAAGAGTGAAACATAACACATCTACGTGATAAACAGTTGAGCAAGAATAATGAAAGGAGTAATATGTTTCCTCAATGTAGAAATTTGGCACATCATGCAACCCTGTGCCATTTAAGTTACATGACATACATTTTACTTTTAAACACAAATTTACACATAGACACATGGGTGCAAAGATTTATCTCAGGACTCTAAAAATCAATTTTGGATCATTCCACTGAAAATTGATTTTAAAATTCTTTTTTCTCCCAGTTCCACAAGATAAAGATTGTATCTTAAAACCAGGTGGAAATAGAATCAAAATAAATACTTTAGATTTAGCCCAGATGACAAAGGTGGACAAGCCAAATGTGATGAAGTTATGTGTGCAATTTGCTCAGTATTTAATTGATTAATTTACTTCAAGGCATTATGTATTTTTTGTAATACTAAGAATATCCCACTGCCTCCATAACTCTTTCTTGACCATTTGGTGTTCTCTTCAGACAACATTAAATTTGCATCGTAACGTTGGCCCTTATACAAAGCCCAAACAGCTTCATATTAGATAGTTAATGACACACTACAGCAAGGTTGAATTTAATATGTAATTTTGATCTTACTTAGTGCATAATAGTCAGTGATTTATAGAAAGCTGTTGGCTAAATTGGTTCTTCAGATTTAATGATAGAGAATATGGACTGAAAATATCAGCTGTTGTCAGTTTGAACTGAGAGCTATCAGCCTTTAAACTTAGTATTGATCAAACCTCCCAGACATTTATCATTCATCATACCACTACCACAGACAGAGTGCTTCCTTGTAGCTTTTGTGACTGTTTTACACAGAAGTGTGGCTTCACATCAAGCTCCATCTGGTCCTCCCACAAGCAGGGACAGAGAGCCTCATGAGGATATCAGTGGGTTTCTGATGCACCACCACAAGCAGAGATAGAGAAGGAAGGATTCAGACAGGGGGAGGATTTCTTGCTCTACTTAACACACTGATGGGGAGTCCGACCAGAGAAGCATTGCCTCCTCGTTCACAGTGAAGGAACACAGCCTCACCACATTACATAACACTGGGTGAAGCACCAAAAGTGGATTTGCACTCTCATGTGCTTGGTGGAGGGAGGGAATTATTATTTTATATGCAGGACATCCATCTCTTCTTCTTGCTCAGTGGGACAAATGAATGAATGATCCTGTTTCACCACCACCACTGAGACAATTTGAGTGTATCAGTGAAACAGGGGACTGATGGATCAATGATCCAGGGGGAGGGGGGAAAAAAAACAAAAACAAAAAAACACACGGGACTTCAGTTATCACACCGTCTACCCTTCGGAAAACAAAACACAGACCTCAGCTTAACTTGACACTTTTTTCTCGGCATAATCACAACACCTGTGAAAAGTGATCAGCTGGTTTTATGTTATTCTATGTATATAAGTATCAGTGGGTAGGAAAAAAGCAGCTGTGAGTGTTTGTTGTGGACGTATGCGGCTAGAGTGGTGCAGTGTGCTGGGTGCTGGGTGCTGGGGGGCGAATGAACAGGAGGAAACCCTTTGACTCATCTCTGGGGAAGATAATGATTTTACATGCAGGCTTAACACTCTATGCTTCTGGAGGACTGGTAATACAGGTGCTCACTCATACACAACTGCCTGCACCAGCCAGCTGCAACAAAGAAATCCCTGTTGAATGCAAAATTCATGGACCCTTGCTTCGCAAATAAGAACTCATTCGGACAGATTAATGTCTAACAATATTACTGGTAGGGCCTATATTAACAAATTCATTTGTTTCGTCATTGTTTCTGCATTATACAACCAAACAACATAACCTTGTTACTGTGTGGGCTACTTAAAAGTCAATTTGGAAGTCATTACATAATCACATGCTTGTTGCTAGCTGCAATATTATATGGGCTAGACTTAGCATGACACTGTAACCTTTTATTTGCCACATCACACTGCATTCCTGCTTTGGAAATTCCATCGCACACACATGATCCAGCAAGCTGGGCTTTTTGCAAAAATTGCAACTTTGCCTGAGAGACCTGGCAGCTCTATAGCCCTACAACAAAATGGATCTTATGCAAAGTTCCCCAGAATGCCTGTTGACTGTCCACATGAGATGGCCCATAACAAGTCATTTATGCTACAAGGGACAGCTCTCAGCAGCAAGTCTGTATCTGTACATCTTTACAGCTCTTATGAACACACATTACTTTAATGTGTGCATTGCGCAGCAATATCACAAACCAAATAAAAATATATACCTGTAATTAAGGAAGAATCCAAACATCCAAATTCTGGAAAATTATTTCTGAAGAAAAATTAAAAGAAAAAGAAAATCCTGTCATGTGACACTAGGAAAATTAAAAGGTGCAAGATGTAAATTTCTCAAATCCATGAGTGTTTAATGTTGTCTTAACATAAGGCTCATTCCATACGGACTCACCTAGGACCTCCCAGTTCATGTAATGGATTTCCTTGAAAAAATTAATGTGAAAACTTCTATTAAATTCATTGGACCTTGCATAATCCTGTAGCTCTACTCCAAATGCCTTTTTAGTTATGAAGTTTTGAAGGTTGGCCCTCTGAGCTAAATTTCATCAGTTTTTAATTCTTTGTGTGTGGATTCTTAGCCTCACCAATCGTTTATTTTTCACTGGATTGAGTTGAAATTTGTACCGAATATCAAAGAAACACTAAGGATAATTTTCAACATGTATTTAATAAAATAGATGTTGCTAAATGTTTTACAGTATCAAATTAATAAAAATATATAATTTTTTTTACCCGAACGAAGAATCTCAAATTTTCAAAAATTCATATCGCCACTTATTTTCACTTTATGGCAACCCAAATTTTGGTTCTGTGTAGTTCTGTCACATTTGGAAAAATATAAAGTCAATATCTTAAAATCTGTGTTTTTCAGCTCCGAAGCTATATATGGCAAGATAGGTGGCATTTTTTATGCATGACCAAATAACGAGATTTGATAGAACGATATTAAGACTAGGAATCCGACCAAGCATTCATTGTTAACTTTTCGTACATGTCAGTTTTCAATTCTCAAAGATGCTAGTTGGTCAGTTTTAACCGTGAATACCTGGCCCTAAACAATATAGCAGAAATACACATTTTGCTAACACTATTTTATGAGTGTGTAATTTCCTATAGTAATTTCCTAGAAGGTTTCCCTGAAGGAACTATCCAATTTGATAATCGTTATAGAATAAATAAAGACAGAGTTCTAAGAGTTTCTAAGCAGCATCTTTGAAGAAACTAAATATTAATTGTTGATTCAATTATAATCGAAAACTTTATTCTAAATGTATTTTGAATTGTATGCTTGCCTATAGACAAATTTCACATTTCAGCATGTTCAGATGACCTACTGAGCACTGACTAAAAGACTGACCTAGAGTCTTTCTGCAAATTCATTGTAGGGATGCAGATTAGGATTAATTTCAATATTGATTAATCTTCCGATTATATAACGGTCATTATAATTTCCCAGCCCAAGATGATTTCATTAAACATCATGTTTTGTCAAACAAAAACCCCAAAGATATTCAATTTAATGTAAATTGAGACAAGAAAAAGCAGGAAATTATCGCATTTGAAAGCTGTATGTACAAGGGTGTGCAGAGATGACCTTATTTGTAATTCTCCCTATAATTACTTCCAAATTACATAAATCTTTCCAGGACACTTCATGGTCAATTATTTAAAAAAAAAAAAAAAGGAAATTAAGGACTCCTAAAATAATTACTACAATTTGTAGTTGACATGTCTAAAAGCTTTACATTAGTTGCCCTTTAGGCCTCTTCTTTCTACACCTACCCAGAAAGCAATTCTCTGCATCTTTACACAAACAATATTTCATGCATCTTCACAGAAATAATAGCTTTAACTGGATGGGCAACTGACCCAAACAGCCATACTGAAGGACACTACCTCCAACACACACACTGGTTCATTAAGAGACACGAAAAAGTGCACGTGTGCTGATGGGATATTGAGTCACTTTGTTCATTCCACCAGGGTCTACAATTATTAGAATACTGAACTACACATCAGAGGTCAATGTAAACACAAATACAGTAACACTTCATAAAAAGGTCAATAAAGGCAAATAACTATATAAGAAGTATTAGCTGGGGAACAGCTCCCGAAAAAGTTGTTTTTTGAAGAAAAAAAAACAAAAACATCACAGGACATTGAAATTATCCAATAAAGCCCCAATTTGATAAAACATCAGTTTAAGCTGTCTTGTGTAAAGAGCTATGAATAACATACAATACACCTTGAATGAAGAAACGTAGAAAAACACAGAGCCACTGTGTGAATAATCAATACCTGATATTTCCTAAAAGCCCAATATCCTCTGCCGCTAACACCAACAAGATGTGCTCTTGTAAGTACTGTGCTGCAAATATCTATGTGCTTTAAATATCAGAGTTCTCGGCTCATATGAGCAGGGCCAACCGGTACACAAACGGAAACATTACGTACAATGCAAACAAGATAGAATACGACCTTTAAGAAAAAAAACTTTACGTTGGAGTATGCCATTATAAAATTCGACAAAAACCGACTGTTAAGACATTAAGCACAGAATTATGCAGCATATTTTGCATAGTGTTTAATCAGGATGATCTAAATATCCTACAGATTCCTATGTGACCCTACATAGCGATAAGCCTGTCAGAGTCTCACTGTCAATTCAGCCTTCTCTGCCGCCACAAAACCAGACTCAAAGAAGGTACACAAAGTCCTAACATTGTTATTAATGCTTACAGACGACAAACGCCGGTCTCAGGCACCGAAAAGACGAGATGACAGATCAACATCCAAAGCTAAAAAGTACACTTGGTCATATCGCAGAATCGATGTAACTGGGAAAATATGGTGGAGGCAATCTAGCTGGCAGCTAGCAGTCTCTACCGGCTTTCCGTTTCGCTCCACAATGATGGTGACATATGGAAACCCGGTGTTAGCAGATACGTGAGGTGAAAATGTTAATAAGACTGCGTGCGACATTTTAACTGTATCATACAAACACTTGAAATTACCAGATGGTGTGAAAACTAATGTTAATTCTATAATTTTGTTTTACTGAAATGTTAGTGTCCATCCAGCGGCAAAGTAGCGGTACATTAAAAATGAGAAGTACCAATGATACTGAAGTTGCTACACTGGTAGCAAGTTAGTGTCAGCTAGCTAACTTAGTTAAGCGTTTTCAGGAATTAACGCTAAGTCACATGTTTGATTTGCCGGTGTTTCCTAGTAACTAATGATAAACTGTATATGACGGGGCAGTTATTCTTAGTAAACTAAACGCTTAACTGCTAGTATTATAAGAGCAATCGCATCGGGTAACATGCAGCACGTAACGCTAAGCTAACAAAACTTAGCAATCAAAGTTAGCTAGGAAGGCTAATGCTGTCCGTTGCATATGAAGCGATATGGCGGAGGCAGTAATGAAATTAACCCACCCCACTGACAAAGCTAGCCGATCAGCTTTAGCTAGCTACCACAGAAGTCGCTACAATTAGTTGGATGCTGACCTCTCAAAAGCTAGTGGCTAATGCTAAGTAGAATTGTGTTCACTTCCAGGACGTTACCATATGTACAGACTCCACGTCAGAAAATGTGACAATTTACGGTTGCTTCGCTTACTTGCAACTACAAATACAATTCGGCAAACTCTGTTATCCACCAGGCTGCATTTATTGACAACTTTTAGAAGAGGTCCACGCTGCTCGGCAGCCAACCGCCGTGGGGTATTTTGGTGGAGGAAACTAGTCGGGATTTCACGTCAATCTGTTTTAAAAGTTAATGTTTTCTGAAAATAAACACTACTTTGTGAATAATATCCATGCCGAATGCAAGTGCAGTTTCGCCTATTTACAACTAAATAGAAACCAAATAATAATGTTTCAGTTATTTACATTTGCCCATTGGCTAAAAATCACATTACATTGTTGGATGTTTTAATAGATTTGACGTTCTTCGATACAAGAGTGGACGCACGTACGGACGCTAGGAAAGAGTTAGCATTAGTTAGCGGCTAACGGAACAGACAGCTAGCGACTAGCTAGCCACCTTGTGTCGAAACGAACAATCACGTTGAGGGGGGTGTCTTAAAAATGTAAAACATTCCTTACCTCCCACTCGATACATGTTAGCCGCCATTCTCTCGTAACCTTTATCAAAAACAGTCCCAGGGTATACCCCGCTTGGGTAGAAAAAGGTCGATGGTGATCTATTTTATTCCTTCATTTATCGTAGACACCCCCGCCGTGAAACAAAGCCGGCTCCGGGTACAACAAGGCGAGCTGTGGCGGGTAAAAAGTTGAAAGTTTCCGTTAGTAATGTTCCGGAGGTTATCCCCAAAAAAATCAAGTCTTTGTTTTCGGTTCCTCAGACGACCTTCCTCTCCTCTTCCTCACTCACTCACACATTCACACACAGCTAGCCTGTCTCTTACTCCACTCTTCCTCCCATCCTCCGCTCCCAGCTTCATCCTCCTCTTCTTCACCTCCGCTCAGTTCAACACACACACACACACACACACACACACACACACACACACACACACACACACACACACACACTTACTCACTGGCCCCCTTCGTTCGTGTGCAAATCGTCATCTTCGGATGTTGTCGACAATCTCCGGCATCTCACAATTAACTTTTTTCACGGCCCTTGGTTTAATAAACAACCTATAATGTGAAATAAAAAGTCACTCACACACACGACTAACTCTATATAATTTAGAGTGGACTAAAAGAGAATCTCATGTGAAATAACGTGTACATACAAATACAGCTCCTGCATATTACACACATACAAAGTGAAGACAGTTAAGTTATTGTCACATCTAGACAAAGCAGGAAACTGGGAGAGCACACACGCGCCCGCACGCGCGCACCCGCACCGTAGTGGCGGCAGAGAAAATTTGCCTCCTTCAAATTAAAATCCTGAAAAGACAAAGGAAACTCTGTTAGACTCTGTATTGTCATAAAATTGTTGTAATAGGTTATTAGTTATAATCTTGTGTCACCACTTTCACAGGGACCGAGCTGCATGTGGAGCAACCAGAGGGCTTCACATGGTTACTAACTCGCAATTTAACATAACGATTACAAAGAGCAGCCCTTTGTTTAACTTGTGACCCCTTAAAATTAAGCAAAGTCAACTTTTCATCTGTAGTCACTAGTCCAGGATGTATATGTCTATGAGCTCTATGAGCTGTGAGCTTTTCAACCCAAGAGCGATTACTGCTTCTCAGATTGGATTGTTTCGGTAAAGTTTAGAGTCATGAAGTGTGAAAGCCCATTAACGCAAAGAAAGGGCCAAAAAAAGAAAAAAGATGAGATACTGGAAATGACAAAAATGGTAAGTCAAATAAGAAATACTAAGTAAATATGATAGTAAGTCAGAGTTCTGCCTTTTTAAGTTCAAATTGTGAGATATTGAGACAAAATTATATATAATAGTAAGTAAGGTTTTGACTTGGTATCATCATTTTACTGAAAAGGTTTAAAAATTAGAATTATTACCAAATTTGTTTTTACTGTCTCAATATTATGACTTACTGTTGACTGGAGAGTAAAGATTTGGACCTAGTATCTATTTGCAAGCCTCAGAAAATGTTTTAAAACAATTTAACAAAACAATAGAAAAATGAAAAGTATGATCAAAATGACATATTGGCATCAGTATAGTAGGGATAGTGTAAGATTTTTTTGATGTTATTTCTTGACATCAGTAGGGTATTTATAGTAAAAAGGGTAGGTACAATAAGAGCTTCAGCTTCAGCCTATACTTTTTTGATCATTAGCAAATCTCTGGGTCTTTACCTAATTATTACTTTTTACTTTATATTTCAACAATCATGACATTTCCTAACTGACATGTACATAAAAAACTGACCTACTAACTCAATTTTTGAATGACTGTCTCATGATTTTAATTTAGTATCTCCATTTTGAATTACTCGTACACTATCTTAATTTTGATTTACCATGAGTATTTGCATCATGCAGTTTCATCCGTTTTTTTTCTTTTCCTGGCAGATAGGCTTCCATATTGAACAGATGAAACTCGAATCTCACCAAAAAAGCAAAGATTACAGAAATGTGGGGCAATGTAGGTTGTAGTAGTATCAAATTACATTTACTCGAGTATTGCACTTAAATACAAATTTGAGGTACTTGTACTTGAGTATTTCCATTTTCTGATACTTTAGGCTTCAATCCCACTGCATCTCAGAGGTAAATATTATACTTTGTACTCCATACTCCATACTCAACCAGCTGCACCATTAAAATGATAATTTCATGTTAATGCATCAGTATTAATAATCCTATTTTATAATACATATTAAACTGTAAAAGTGGGCATTCTGCATTATCATACTTTCACTTTTGATACATCTATTTCCTTACAATTTCAATAGTTTTAAGTAACAATTCTTAATTCATGACTTTCACTTTTAAAAGAGTATTTTTCATTATAGTATTGATAGTCATTGAGGGATCTGAGTACTTCTCTCATCACTGCTGAGGGGATCCTGACCCTCAGGTTGGACACCTATCTTATGAAAAGACTTTTGTCAGCAGAGTTTGTGCTTAAGTTTCATCAGCTGAACTGAATTGGAAGAGTAAGATCCTGCTGTACTAATGGGGTTCCTTATGAGATTTTCTTGTCTGGAACTCCTAGTTTGGGAATATGTACTATATTTCTTCAACACACAGCACAGGCAACAGTTCCTAGAGCAGCACTGCCCACTAGTGACACTTAACACACAATACACTTTCCAGGCTTTATTGGGAGCTTGTCAGGTACATCATCACACTATCCCAATGTTCTTTTAAATATATATAAAACTGTACTAAAGTAATCACGTTCAAGTGTACTTATCAACTGTTAGAGAAATTAATTAGTCAGAAAAGCTGAGAGTTGATTTCATCATAACAGGTTTGTCACAGTGTCTAATGCAAGCACAAAAACGACTTCAACATTAGCTGTCAACCAAACACTGTTTAAAATACTATAATAATGTAAAAACATTATGCAAACGCCTTTATAGGCACGATGGCGTATGCCACAATGCAGCACTCTGGTAAAGTCAGGTAAGCAAGATGGACTAAAACACAGGAATGTTCACTGAAACCAAAGTCTTTGTCATCACAGAAGTCAAGTCATGTTCTGTACCAGCAAACATACATGACTAATTGCTATGATCCGCATCTCATATCCAACAGAATGACAAATAATCTGTAATATGGAAAGTACCACACTGTCCAGTTTCACAAGGATTTACATGATTATGGAGATGTATGTGTAAAATTAATATGGCCGTTCCTCCAGAAGAGAATTCCTCTACATGTCCTGTATGAAACTATCACAGCAGTGACACAACAGAGGCCAAAATGAGCAGATAGCTTTGGCTGCCGTCCACTGACTAACACACCTCTCTATCTATGTGTAAACACTTCCCTCTCTGTTAGTCTTAATAACACGAGTTCTTCCTAGCTGGTGGCAGGTTCTGGAGAGCTGGTGGAGGTGGATGAGGCGGAGGTCAGTCTCTCCCTGCTGTCGACCACCCCGCCTCCGATCACCTTCCACTGAAGGATGCAAGTGTCCTTCCCGCCCATGGAGAGCAGATGGGAGTCGCTGTGGGTGAAGCAGACATTGGTGACGTGGCTGCCGTGGCCGTCATACTTGTGGCTCGGTGCCTGGAGAGAAAGGAAAGAGAGAAAGAGTACACTTTGGTTCACTACATTTTACCACGCTGTAAATCCCTTTTCCTCCGACTTCTGCTTCCCCTCCTTGTCTTTACAGAAGATGACAAACAGGTTGGAAGTGACCAGGCCTGCAGTTCTGCCAGAAATTCTGAAAGCTTTACCCCCACCTTCTCTGGAAAAACAGCATTTTATTGTGATAACCAAACAAATCCACTATCATCCACAAGCAGGTCTGGTCTGGACAGGGTTATTGGTAAGGTCAGGGTTTCTTCTGTCAGCTACCTACTCAGCTGCTAGCTACGCTGGGAGTTGTTGGAAATCATTTCAACAACAGTGAGGAGAACACAAGTCAAAATTGCCGTGAACCATATTGCATGATTTTTCTTTAAAAACTGAAGGTAGTGATGGGAGGAGATCCAGATGAAATAAAAATGGTCTTAAGTCTCTACGATACAAATGAGAAATCCATCAAAACAAACTGAAGGGCAGTGCACTCCATGCATGTTTAAGATGGTTAATAACTTTCGCTCATCATTTTCCCTCTACCATAAATCACTCACGGTTTTCAAGTACCACACTTCCATACCATTGGACACGGTTTACCACAGTGCCACAGTAATCTGTAGCAGTCACCACTCTGAGTTATATGAACAATCAGATCACTGATAGCACTGACAGCATACCTGTGTTTTCCTCTATAAGGCCGAGATATTTAAGATCTTCAGTTGAGTGTACAGTGAGCAACCATGACACCTGATCATTGTATTTTTTAAATTGTAAAAGTTCCTCATACCAACTCTGAACTGGGTAAGACTGGTTTCCAAGCACATTCAAATTACTTCTGGAATAAAATGCAAAACAAATTGAAGCTAGAGATCATCACTTTGAGGAATATAAAGTTCTAATTGCAGATACTTTTAATAATGTTTGTGATTGTTTTACTTAGTGTTTTTGTGTGTTTTACTTAGTGTTTTTGTGTGTTTGACAACTGCTTCGTGTTACTGAACTGTCTTGTTGTGTTTTGTTCTCAGGTGTCTCTGAATAAATACAGCTCAACAAACTCAAATTAAACTTAAAACTAAATATACTGTACCTCTTTGTTTTCTGTTTTTCAGATACAATGCAGATATACAGCCAGGTAAGGCTGCAATGTGTTTGTTCTTTGACTTTGGTGAGAGTAGGATTTACAAGCAGTTTTTTAAGGTAAGTGAGGTCAGGGCTTGAGAATGGCCTGTCAGAAGCTCCAGTAGATTTACGACGGCACAGCCTGATCAGTCAAAACCTCATTTAAGATTTAAGAGTAACTTAAGAGCAGGTTGATATGCAGTGTCACTGCCCCCTCTGGTTGAAAGTTTCAAGCCTGTTTCACTTCAGAAGTGTTAACAGTAATGTCACGGGTCGGGGGGGCAGTAATGAAGCCATTACAGTTTCAGGTGAATTAAATGCTGCACTAGAAAACTTTGACAAGCAATAGAACGGAGAAAAAATGTTCAGTTTTACAAGAGAATAGACTTTAAGGATGAAGACTAGGTGGTTACCAGCAGCGACAGTGGGGCTGTTACTGTTTTCACCTTGTAAGTCTGTGTGTGTGTGTGTCATCATGGCAAAATGTGGTCCTGGAGACACTTACTGTAGCAGGAACTACCACAGAGGCAGTTTTGGGTTTGAGTACTTTGGCAGTTGTTTAACTGTCCGTGGACATCTTGACACAGCGATAGAGTCCCAACTGTGCGAGATACAGTCACGAAGGCCGAGTTTGAAGATGGGTGTGATCTGACCCATGACTAATGAGTACTCATGTTATAATGTAGTAATAACTACGGAGTACTCATGGGTCAGAACGTCATGACCATGTTGACAGGATTCCTGGGTAGTGTGATCCCATCACAAGATGGGCTCTAGTTGATTTAGCAAATGTATGTTTAGTTAACCACCCACCTCTGCTAAAGAGCATAACAAAGCCACTCCGCTGACCTTTCTGATCTTTTTGCTTTGGGGACTGTTTCCCATGTGGTGGGACAGTCAGACAGTCCTGAATTGGGTGAGTCCTGGGCTTCCACAGGAATGCTCACCTAAGCTTTGGCACATTTTACTGTGTAGTGTTACCAATTTACATTTTGTCAAATCTGCATCACGGGAAGACACACTGAATTAACTTTTCTTGTTAGCACTGTAACCATGGATGTACAGACCTCATCACCCAATCACCTGAATTACTTGTTAACACTGAAGAAAAAGTTTGAATTTAGTCATGAGACAAGCTCTGAAGTCATCAGGAGCTACTGGGATACTCAAGAGACACTGCTATCACGGAGGTTAAGGCATATTGTACAAATGAAGTAACGAATTAAGATAGAGGTAAAAAAAGGAATATTCCTCCAAAAATATCAATGCTGTTCATATTTCTTCAGATTACATTATGTCTTCATATCTGAATCCTGTATTTTATATCTGGCTACATGCCTACAACACTTAACTATAAACTGATCCCTACACAGGAGGTATCTATGCTGGAACTGTCATACACAGTGACATACAAGTATAATTCCACCTTAACTCAGGTGTTTGTCTCAAACTGCTGGCAAGGTGCGCCTCTTCTCAGTGATGATCTTGTTTAACACAGCTGGCTCTCAAAATATAGAGATTAAAATTATTTGATACTTGAAACTAAAATTTAAATTACAATACACAAAGCACCTTTACAATACTATAATCTTCTTCTTCACCTAGGAATCACACCGCAATCACAGTTTACCAATGGTGTTAGCAAAGAATAGCTGACATTTAGAGAGTCAGGGCATTTGGCAGTGATTATTGTTAAAATGTAGAATGGGGGAAGTTAGATTTTTCTAAAGCACTTAAGCACTTAAAGCAGTAACAAAATGGTTCCATTCCATAGCAACCGGTGAATGGTTACTGAAGACAGACGGGTTTTCTCAAAATCAAAGCAACATCTTTCCTGGTTGTTTAATCCAGTTATTTTTACACGTCACTCCAAAACAGATTTTTCCTCTTTATGCAGTTAAAGAACAATATTTGCTGTGCATGCAAATGTCGGCTTACCGATAAAAGGAAGAGCTTTACCTTTGGTTTAGGACAGGGGTACTGGAAGAGGTGGACCTTACAGAAGTCATCAGCCACAGCCACCACCCTTTCACTGTGAGAACGACACAGGGCATTGATGTCTGTGCCATCAGAGCCCTCTAACCACACACCTGGAACACCACAGCAACACAGTCATCATCATTTTTACCTAATGTGAAAATAACACCATACACAACTCTCAACACATATAAAGGTAAAAAAAATGCACTTGGTTTTTCTCACCCATGACATGGAAGCCCAGCACACAGGTATAGGAGGCCCAAGCTCTGTCTTTGCTGTCAAAGCGATTCCTCAACAGTTTACACCCTGCTGCAATGTCCCCTGTGAAAAAACATTCCCAGTCAGAACGGTAGATTGTCATGCTGTCTGAGGATTTGATTGCAAAAAGATATATGTTCACATACAGTAAAGGATCTCATAGTCGCCAGAATTAGACATAATATATTTCCCATCTTTGGACCAATCCAGGTGAGTTATGAAGCTGGAGTGACCCTGATTGGAGAGATAAACAGATTCATACATCACATTACATAATGCTCTATGACTCAACTGTGAAATCAGAGTTAAGAGATAAGGCTGGTGTTATTCTATATTTTTTATTGTCAATGAATCCCATCAAAAGAAACAAACCAACAACGCGTTAGTACGTCTCTCTCTCTCTGTAGTCCCTGAGGTCCCTACCCTGACTGTGGCTCTCAGCCCCAAGCCCACTAGTTCCTACTAGAATTCTGGTTTGGTCTGGTTTGTCACTTGAAGCTTTAAGGTCAGGATGGGTTCGGTGTTGGATACTGTATTTTCATATGGAATCTTTCCGCAGAATAAATTAAATGCTACGGGATTTGTATCTCTGATTACAAAATGATTGATGATGCTTTTGAAGTAGACAGATGAAATGCCACCTACCTATATTCACCGGATAAGGGTTCTGAGCAGTTTTGCAGTTAGAGAAGGTTCGATTCAATCTTGGGGTTTCTAATTATACATTTATATTTTCTTTTCCCAACGATGTTTGTTTGGTAGGTAGGAGAGTGAGGGGTGATGGGGTTTTGTTGTTATTGCTGTCGAGATGTTCACGGTTGCACCATTTGTTCTTACAGGACTGCTAAATAACATCCTTTGTGTCTTGTCTGTTCTATAGTGCAGTTCAGAGTAAACTACAATGTGTGTGTTCATGGTGATGAAGGAACATGTCACCCAGTGCAACAGTTTGGCTCACTGATGTGTTTTCAATAGTTTTTGGACAAAAATGGAGCCTTATGGCACAGAGTAATTAGATACAGACGGTTGACAAATAGGAGGAGGAAAAACCAACATAAAGTGTCTTAGTAAGGTGTTAGGCCACCATGAGCCTCTGGAACAGCTTCAATGTGCCTTGGCACTGATTCTCTTCTAACACGTAAGTCCAAAATCTCCCATAGGTGTTCAACTGGGTTGAGATCTGGTGACTGGGAAGGCCACAGCATACGATTCACATCATTATGGTACTTATTGAACCATTCAGTGACCCCTTGGTGGCATTGTCATCCTGTTTCTCCATCTGTATATCAGGCTTTGATACACACACAATACTTGTTAGTAGAAGACATTCATTGTTGGTTTGGCTCTGCACATGGGATTTGTTGACTATGAGGAAAATATAGAATATCACCAGTTACCCCTTTAGATCTGGTGTGTTGGTATTCTTCTGTTCATGAAGAAGAACTCAGTAGTTAGCATTGGCAGTGATAGCCACCATGGCTGAACAGACATAGAACAAACACACTTATGGGAAGTCAAACTGGATCACGAGAAAATCTCAGGAACAAACTGGAACATTTAGATATCGTCATTTGATATTTAACTCACATTACATTTCCCGAAGCGGGTGTAACGCCGGCCAATCTCTGTCACATTGTAGATGTAGATGAAGTTGTCATGAGATCCAACTGCTAAAAAGCTGCCATCTGAAAACACAAGAGGTCATTCACATAGTTAAAGGGGATTTCCACAATGTCTTTCTCTTAGGGTCCGTGCTTTGTTTCATTCATTGCAAAAAGTGCACTGAAATTTAGTTTAGGCTGATGTTTTTGGCTTCAGTCAAACACCGCAAACACCGCATGTTCTTAAATTCTGGATTATTGATATAGTTTAGTCAGTGTTTCCCATCTCTTCTTTTATAGAAATAAACCCCTGGCAACAACCAAAATGTGTTTTTTGTTTTAATAATTATTATTATTCATATATCAGCTATCAGATCACATATGGTGGTTAAGGCACCAACCATGAACCGCATCATCCCCATCCCTAGAATCCAGCCACATAAAAACACCCAAAAATAATACTTTTAACTACAAAAAACACATTCATTATATACAGAACAGTAATTTGAAAAAATTAATCTTAAGTTAAGGTCCATTTACTACCTGTTTACAGAGCTATCAAGTTTTTTTTCCCTAAAGTACAGTACTATATCGATGCATGTGTTTTGTGTGAAGAAGCTCATCAACAGCAATCCATAGAATGGTTATTAACATACGGCCTCAAATCACATGCTGACATCACATATTTTCCTGCACAGTTCTCATGCCTGATGTTAAACCCAGCTGTAATTTCTACAGTTATATTACCGAGTGTAGATAGATAATAGAGAGCTGGCAGTAAACTCTGACCTGGTGAGTATCTCATGACAGACAGCTGCTCATTCCCATCAATGGATTCAGAGACAACGTCTCTGGTGAGTAGGTCAAGGACCATCCACCTGTTGGTGTCACAGGGGGATGGAAGAGGTTCAACAGAGACAGAGGCAGACAGGTAGAGACTGACAGTGATTATAACAGACTAGACAACAGGTGGCTCATTTTTTATATTGAAGTTCATTGACAGCAGAATTGCTCTTTATTGTTTTTCACTTTCTTTTGAAACACAGCTATGTAATGGCATTGACTATATTCTTTCTCCTCTGCAAATATACTCACCGAGCACTTTATTAGGAACACCTGTACACCTGCTTATAGAAATTATCCAATCAGCCAATCATGTGGCAGGAGTCCAATAAACTCATGCAGATAAAGGTCAGAAGCTTCAGTTAATGTTCACATCAAACATCAGAATGGGGATAAAATGTGATCTCAGTGACTTTGACCGTGACTTGATTGTTGTTGCCAAACGGGCTGGTTTGAGTATTTCTGAAACTGCTGTTCTCCTGGGATTTTAACACAAAACAGTCTCTAGAGTTTACTCAGAGTGGTGCCAAAAACAAAAACATCCAGTGAGCAGAAGTTCTGTGGACAGAAACAACTTGTTGATGAGAGAGGTCAGAGGAGAATGCTCAGACTGGTTGGAGCTGGCAGAAAGGCTACGGTAACTCAGATAACCCCTCTTTACAACTGTGGTGAGCAGAAAAGCGTCTCAGAGTGTACTGCATGTCCAACCTTGAGGTGGATGGGCTACAACAGCAGACAACCACACCAGGTTCCACTCCTGTCATCAAAGAACAGAAATCTGAGGCGGCAGTGGTCACAGGCTCACCAAGACTGGACAGTTGAAGACTGGAAAAACGTAGCCTGGTCTGATGAATATGGATTTCTGCTGAGGCAGTAGATGATAAGGTCAGAACTTGATGTCAACAGTATGAATTCATGGACCCATCCTGCCTTGTGTCAACAGTCCAGGCTGGTGGTGGTGGTGTAATGGTGTGGGGAATATTTTCTTGGCTCACTTTGAGCACCTTAATACCAATCAATCATGGTTTGAATTACACCTATCTGTGTATTGTTGCTGACCACGTGCATCCCTTTCGGGCCAAAATTTACCATTTTCCAATGGCTACTTTCAGCATGATAATGCTCCATGTCACAAAGCAAAATTTGTCTCAAACTGGCTTCATGAACATGAAAATGAGTTCAGTGAACTTCAGTGGCCTTCCCAGTTACCAGATCTGAATCCTTTGTGGTGTGGTAGAACAGGAGAATGGCAGCATGAATGTGCAGCTGACAAAGCGGCAGAAATGATGTGATGCAATCATTTCAACATGGACCAGAATCTCAAAGGAATCCAGGCCACGAAGAACCAAGGCTGTTTTGAGAGCAAAGGGAGGCCCTACCAAGTATTAGCATGGTGATCCTAATAAAGTGCTTGGTGAATGTATATTAATTGCGCTACATGAACAGTTCAACATTTTGGGAAATACGCTTATTTGCTTTTTTTTCTGAGAGTGAAGAATTGATATTAACCTTGTGGCTGTGTGTTAAAGCTGTACTCATAAATGTTTTTATATTAACAATTGATCAAATAACTATGTGTTATGTGTAAAGTGTCACTTGTAATGACAACCTCACAGGCAATCATTATTTACCATCTTTCAGCTCATTGTTTTGGTTTTACAACAGACAAATTTACTGTTTTGCTTCAGTCTCACCGCTCTCATCATCGTCGTTCACAGCAGGCAGCAGTTAGTGATAAAGATCTGATAAAGCCACTGTCCACTACCTGCCCAGCAGCAAACAGCAGACAGAAAGGTTTGGTAAATGCTCCACTATGTTTACCAGCTGGACTCTAACTGTGTCTGACGTCAGATAGGGGGGTCTGTGTTGAACATTTTCTGTAACTTTCCGAAACTGATGATCCGACATGCACACCCACCATGATTTGCCATGTGTGTGGAGGTGAGAGTGGAACTAGGCACTGTATTCCTCTCTTGCTCTCTTTTTTAATTTGTTACACAACTATTCTTGGCGCCTTCAACTTGAAAAACTGTGTGGGACTCTGAGTGTCTTCCAGAACAGACTGTCTGAAAATATGCACCGTTATCCCCATTTCTGAACAATATTACGTCTCCCCCCTCTTTATCACAGCTGGCTTTTCACTCCACCTTCCAGTGTGTCTGGATCACGTATAAGTACTTTTTATTTCAATAATGGTGAGACAGTATGTCTTAAGAAGTAGTTCTGAGAGACCATAAACCAGCCCCAAGACCAAACCAGAATTAAAGTAGTGTGAACACTGGCCTTATTTTCATCAAGTGGACACAAACACAACTCATAGTGAATGCTAAAGTTGCTTTGTGTCTGCTGAATGTGTCAATAGGCATCCTGATCTAACACGTGTACAATTATAAGTTAGCCATAACAACTTTGTAAGGTGATAATATGTCAATGTTCTGTTCACAGCTTGTTTTCAGGCCAAAAAAATTAATTATTAATGCTCTACGTAGTGTTACATTACCTTCCTGTGCTGAGACCGACTGAAACCACTGATCCATTAGGGCAGAAATCAGCACACAAACCATACTCCTGTCAGAGACACATATGGTTATTAATAATATATGTGTCAGGGCTGGAATGAGTATCAAGGTGTTAATTATACATATTGTTACTATAGTGAAAAGTATCTTAATTGTGAATTAAGTCAATGCATAAAGGAAAATTTACAATGGAAAATAAGTGACCTACCTCCAGGCTGATGCACCAGTCCAGCTTATGTTCCTCTGTGTTCCACAAACACACCTGCCTGTCGTGACCACAGGTGAGGAAGATGTTCTGAGAGGGGTGTGTGGCCAGTCCCCACATCTCATCTACATGACCCTGAGAAATACACACCCACACACACGGTGAGACAACAAAATACGTTTTCATCTTTTTAAGTATAAAAATTAAATCAAGTGCTAAATGCTACTTCACTGTGCTTTTGTAGGTATCCCAGTGCCTGAATCTTAGGTGATCAATTTTCTGCTAACAATTGACCTTAGAAGTTAAGATTGAGCATTTCTACAAGCACTCATACATTTTAAATCACAGCATTAACATCTTTTGTATGAAATTCTTTTTTTTTTGCAGTCTTTGCAGTTTGCAGTGTACTTTTCTTCATCTGACTTTTAACCCCTTCCTGGGGAAGTGAAATCAACAGACAGATGCAGGGCAATTTAAAAATATATATGATTGTGGAAAAATTAATTTAATTAGAGAAAAATATGATCTTATATATGAATTGAGAATAATCAAAAAAGAATAAATAAACAATGATAAATCATAAAAGAACATGTCTATACGTTAATTAATTCTTCAACCTTCAGCTTCAAATCTTAGCTTTTCAACTACAATTTTGTTTGACAAATTGACAAGAAATTTGAATTTGACCCTGATTAGTCTCCTTAGCTGTCTGTAGCACTGAAGAGAATGCTGAACACACTTAAGTAATGTGGCTTATTTAAAAAATATAAACAATCCTGTATATTAAAGATGTGTGAATTACAAAGCATCAGTGTTTTAAACCACACCATAGAAATGTTTTCTACTTGGATTTTTTTATGAAACCATGACCTTTTCTCCTGCACCACTCTCAGGACAAACTTTAAAGTTTTAGCTCCACTATTGGTAAGATCACAGTAGCCTCTATGGTCCACTAGCAAGGCTTTAGACTTAGGTTGTTTTGTCTGTCTGGAAGTGGTTTCAGTTTCCCACAGATAAAAGTCAAAATTTGAGCAGGAGGCCAGATTCCAGTGCTCAGTGGAGACATTTATTAAAATGCATTCTGATGCCAGCTGTTTTCTACATTTTCTGGATCCAAACAGACTGAACAAATATGGATAAAAGATAGTCACAGGCCAGATTAACCTGTTACGGGGCATGGGACAAAAACTCTAACATCTCATCAAACCCAGTTTTTGATACTATTAATGGAAAGCATTTTTTCAGCAATGTTTCAGTGTATTTACATTCAGTAATCTTCTCTCTATGTAGCAGTTTTTATTGTTAATGGCAAAGTTCACCATTCCCGCACTGGATTTAAATTGCCTTCACATTGCCTTCACCAGTAATTATCAGGAAATGAAGCGTGCATTTAATCCAGTGTTGCAGGATTAATGCATCTCTGACAGATGAAGAGATGCAGGCGACACTGGACTGGGACCTGTTGCTGTGTGGAAAACTACTCATTCTTAACAAATACACTAGCTGCTCTTCTGTTGTATTCCCAGAAGAGCAGACACTCAAGTAGTGTTTTCTGTTGTACTAAACTCCATTTGCTTTTACCATCATTCCTTTAATACTGGTACAATACATTAAGTAACACAAAAGCATTTGGCAGCTTCAGTACAAAAATATCTATCCTAAAATTCCTAGAAAGCATCCAAAAATTTGACAATGCAAAACTTAGAGCATACCTGCACTATGGCCACAAATCCATCTGTGAAGGTGCCTCTAAGGATTGCATTACGGGTCGTACCAACTAGTAGTTCCTCCCCATCCACATCAGCAATGGTGCGGACTGCCCCAAACTTTTCTGGAATCTGGAGAAATTATCATATTAATCAATAAGACTTTCTTCTGATTTGAATGTAACTTTACAGACCTCTCCACCAACAGCATCACATACATACAGTTGTGGTTCACCTCACACTCTCTCTCAGGTGCCAGGTCGGCGCTCCAGCGGATGATCTTGCGGTCTTTCCCTCCTCCACTAAGCAGAGCACCGCCCTGCAGTGTGCACAGTGTGAACACGCTGCCTTCATGGGCTCTGGTTTGACGCATTATCTGGAAGGTCTCTTTAGGAAATGAAAGACAAATTAACTTGGTTTACCAGTGCGTAAGGAGACAAATGAGGACCAGAAGTTTTGTCAATTTGAAAAACAAAGTTAAAGTGTTTAACCCAGAAAAAAACAAAAACAATCTAGAAGAAAGAAAATACACATACATATATACATACATATATACATATATATATACATATACACATATATATACATATACATATACACATATATACATATACACATATATACATATATATACATATACACATATATACATATACATATATAAACATGTACATATACATACATACATACATATACACACGTAAATACATACAATTGAGGGAAGGATGAATGCAGCCAAATGCAGAGAGGTCTTTTAAGAAAACCTGCCCGAGTACACTTGACCTGAAACTGGGGTCACGGTTTCACCTTCCAGCACAACAATGACCTGAATCATAAAGCCAAGACAACTCTGGAGTGGCTTCGGGACAAGTCTCTGACTGTCCTCGAGTGGCCCAGCCAAAGTCAAGACTTAAACCCCACAGAACATCTGTGGAGAGACCTGAAGATGGCAGTTCACAGACGATTTCCGTCCAATCTTACTGAGCTTGAGAGGATCTGCCAGGAAGAAAGGGATAAACTGCCCAAATCCAGATGTGAAAAGCTTGTAGAGACTTACCCAAGAAGAGGTTGTAATTGCTGCCAAAGGGTCTTCGACAAAGCACTGAATTAAGGCTCTGAATACTTTTGTAAATTAGTTTTTTACTTTTAAAAAATTTGCAAACATTTCTGAAAACATGTTTTCACTTTGTCATTATAGGTTATTGAGCGTAGATTGATGGGCAAAAATGGTAATTTTACCAATTTAAAACTAGATCTACAATGCAAAGAGTGCAAAAAGTGAAACGGTCTGAATACTTTCTGAAGCCACTGTATATAGGTATACTGTACACATAAATACATGAAATTTAAAGAGTGAAAAAAACAATAAATGATTTTTTCAAACACATTTTAGAAATGAATCAAAATTACATTTCAATTAAAAATACTTTGTATCCATATTGTTGTTTTTTATTATTTATATATTGATTACATTATTAGCTTTTCATCTAGTTTTGTTATTACATTATCATAGCACTGACCTTTGGCTCCTTTACCCAGAGTTTTGATATCTGCAGCTGATTTTCCCCATGTCAGGATGTTTCCTTCAGAGTCTCCAGTAAGAACATCTCCAGTGAGACTGAACACAAAGCACTGGATAAACTTGGGCTTCTTGTATTTCTGAAACAGAAAAAAGGAGACTGTTGTTCATAACAATATGAATATGCAATATCGCAAGTTATTTTATTCAGATTAATCTGTCAGGCTACACAAAATTCACTTTTTTAAAGCCTCACTAAAAGCTGAAAACATAACATCTGACATATTAATTGCTAAAGACTACTTGTCACTACAAGGGGCACCTTTCACAATAAATAGTCATTTGACATACAGTATACAACACAACTGAGTGCACCCCTTTGCAATATCACTAAAATGCTAATTTATTAAAAATTGTATCATCTTACAATAAATGTATTATTTTTAAGCTGAAGTGTAGGGTATTTCATCTTATGTTTAATTAAAAACAAACACTTAAGATGGACTACATTGAAATGCAGGCCCAAAAGTGCAAACTAAATGCAAAAAGGTGATTAAGTCTTTGCATGTTTGGTGTGGACCTGGCCAGGATAACCACAGTGACTTCACAGTGCCAACCCTCAAGCATGGAGGTGGGAGTGTGCTGATGTGGGCCTGCATGAGTGCAAAAGCTGTAGAGGAGTTGACATTTATAGATGGTACTATGAATGTGAGTTTTTATACCCAAATACTGAATGAAAAGATGACTTTCAGTCTCAAGAAGCTTGACAGCAAAGGAATTTTCCGACACAGCAATGATCCCAAACACACTGCAAAAATCACAGTTTTTGGTTGGACCACAACAGTGGGGCCAAACCTATAAATGCGAATGTCTGTCGCTGACTGAGTGAGTGAGTGATGAAGTTACACCATTCGTCTGCCGAATGCCGCCTGACTGAGTGTTGAAATTATACCACTGGTCGGCCGGCTGAGTGTTGGAGTTTCCCCATTGGGCATTTCTCTTTCAAAATTATTTGCTGCTAACAGTTTTTATTACATCATCAGGGGGCACTTACAGGCAGTGTTGCCAACTTAGCGCCTTTGTCACTAGATTTACCAACTTTTCAGACCTCTTTAATGACTTTTCTTCACAAAAGTATCTAGCAACAAGTCTAGCGACTTTTTGGACAAAACTTAACTACTTCCTGTAGAAGGAAGTTGCCAGTATTGCCCTGTGAGCACGAAGCTTCCCCTCCGCAGGCACACTTCTCTATTTGTCTCATTCAAGTAACCACACGGCAGCTGACAAACATGAATGAGCTTCTAATTTTCTCTGTAGTGATCATTTTACAAGTAAATATAGCTGAAATCACAACACAGCCGTTGTCTTTAACTTATGTGTCTGGTGATTTTGTCAGACAACAGTATGTTATCAAATCAGGATTTTAGCAGGGCAAAGCAGCAGCTTGGAAATCGCTTGGAAGTGACTGCCAGTTAACATCTAGTCTTGATGGGTTCAGTCACTATTTCATACCTGTCCCATTGTCTGACAACAGAAACAGAAAAACATGTAAATGAAAACAGCTTTAGTGGGAATTCAGCTGCATTAAATTACTGTATATGTGATCACAGAGAGTAGGAGAGAAGCAAAAAGATAAAGGGTTGAAACTACCTGACACTAGGCAGAATACAAATGCTACACGATGACATCACGATTATGCTAATTGGCATATTACATCCTCTAGCCACATTTAGCTACTTTTCCAGCAGGCTTTAGCTATTTTCCATTCAAGTAGTTGTTTACAGCAGTTCCACAACAGTTTTCAGCTACTTCCTTAATTTTGCACATTGACCATACACGGTCCAGCCATATACTAGCTTTTGACCTAGTCCTGTTAAAGAAGAAAAAAGTAAAAACTATGATCCAGCCAAGTGTGTCCCCTGACTTGAATCCAATAGATCACCTTTTGAGTATTTTAAAACAGAAGGTAGCTTAATTCTTCTTGGACTTTGACTAAAAACAAATAAAACTGTATTCAATGAAAAGGATTTATAATTGCTTAACATTTTAGTGATACTGACCTGGGGTGTACTCAGTTTTGTCATATACTGTATCAATGGTATGTGTTGTATGTTGAGTTTACAGTTTTTGTATTTTGTTGTGATTTGGAGGACTGTGCAAGCTTTGTAAAAACAGCCTGAGAGAAATAATAATAATTAAAAAAAAAAAAAAATTGTAAACTTCTGGCTCAAATTTGTGCTGCTGTACTAGTAAAAAATTTAAGTTGTTCAGCTCAATCTTGTTCAAAAGTTCAAATCTCTGATTGTAATTGTATTTGAACCTCTTCAGAATTCATACGGCTAATTTCAGTTTTCAGTTGTCTTTGTTTATGCCCCTTACTTCCCTTTTTGACCTCAAACTGAGGAAGCTGCAAACTTCCTTTTATTTTACTTACTTATACAGTCACAATAAGGGAACTAAGGTGACTTTAAAGCCAATAAAATTGGCACAAAATATTGTCAGGAAAAACAGATCCAATAAACACAAATGAGTCTTACTCCAAAGATGCCTTGCTTCTTTGTGAACTGTCCTGCACTGAGTGTCCAGAAGTAGACGTGGGATTTACCACAGGTGATGATATTGGTACTGTCGCTTGGGTTAAACTCCACAGCAAACACCGCCTCGTTGGTACTCTAAAAACACAACAACACACACAAGAAATTGTGATAACATTGCAATAACAGAAACTTGTGAGATCAGACGGGACAGGAAAAACTTACAGGAATTGTAAGACAACATCCCAGTGGACTACCTCCTTGTTGAATCCAGACCTTAACCTGCTACTGTCCATGTGTACATTATAGTATGAAGAATGAACATACACAAATAAAATCTTGATTACAACAACTTCTTGTTGCTCGAATTTTAAAAGTGTTTATTTATCTATGGAGAGGGCAAAGTCAGTGTTGTTAGATAAATCTGCCAAAAGAAAGTATTTTTTTTTAAAAATTTTGAGCCTTTGGTCCAGTCTGGTCCAGTTTGAAGATACAAATGTGGTGAAGCACAACAACTTAAGTAACCTTGTAATTCATGCTGTTGGTCAAAAGAAGAGCTAAATTAGGTTTTTTTTAATGTTCAAGGAGGTTTGTGCAACAGATAATATACTTTTATTTTGTTGATGTTTTGAAAATGGACAAACTGTTGAGCTCTATAACGAAATCAGAAAGAGTAACTACTGTAAAGGGATTTTATTAGGAGCTTTGATACGCACTTTATGCATTTTTTTTTAAGCTCCACTAAGCAATATCTTCTAAAAGTATAAACAATGGACAGAGCTTTTATTTGTTTTAGCGTGTTTTAGGTCATTGTTTTGTTTCTGCACCCCTGGTTTCCAGCAGCAGAAGGGAGCAGTCCACTACCTGCTCAGCAGTAAACATCAGACAGACAGTTAGAGACCAGCTGCTGAACATAGTTGAACATTTAGCAGCTAAAGAGCCAGACATTTGATTTAGGAATTGAAAGAGTATGAATATTTGGACTTACATTCATCAGGTGGACATAAACATGACTCCAAATGAATGCTAATGCTGCTCTGTGTCTGCTGGATGTATAAATAGTCAATTGATAGCTGACGTGTCAGTCCTAAGAACTTTTTCAGGCGATAAGTCAAATCTTTTCTGTTAAACTTCTTTTTAACTAATGTAGCTTTTTTAATGTAACTTTTTTTTTTTTTTTACATAAATCAGAAGAAAACTATCAAGGATGGGTTTTTTTTAGATGTTTTTTTTTGCCACCAGGCAGAGACAAACAACACAGTTCCACAGGCAGGTCCAACGTGATCATTTATATAGTATGTAAAGAAAGTACAGAAGCATCATTTCTACACAAAAAGTTCTATTCATGGCCATGCTGTAAAGTGGCATATGGACTATCCCACTGCTGAGGGGAGGGGATATAATTATCTTGTTCCTGTTGGATGAACTCGTATGTTTATACAGTGTGGGTCAGCGTTGGCCTGTCCAGCTCCAAACTGCCTCCCCACACTGAACCATGCCAACAGGACTGGATGCTACCTTCAAGAAAACATAAATTTTTGCACAAGCCCATTAAATTCTTGACTTAAGATGATATACAAGTTCTAAAACCCACCTATGCATTCCCACTGCTGAATCAGAGGACACACACACACACACACACACACACACACACACACACACACACACACACACACACACACACACACACACACACACACACACACACACACACTCGTACAAATTCACTGTATAAAATATTTACACTGTTGCCATGACAGCTGTACTGAAATTTCTTTCAGGGAAGTTGTGGCATTTTGGGATAAAAGCCCATAAAAGCATAGCAGAGACACCGCCTCCCTTAATCTTCCCAAACAGACCTCCTTTATAAAAAGCACCTACAAATTCAGCATGCAGCCAGACTGGGCATCTGGCTGCAGGACAGCACTGTCACTGTGTTCACATTACTGCTGACTGGCTGATTCACATCCTTTATCTTCATGGAGGATTTCATTGGTTGTGCATGGGTTAAATGGGATGTCAAACCTGCTCAAACTGTAAAAACATGTCACCCAAAAGCACTCAGAACTGCACCAGAACATGTTAAAGAAACAGTCTTACATTTTGTTTGATACCCCAAATCAGATTAGAGGTTAGACATAATTTTTATGTCTGTGTGTCCAGTACTCCACAGCAAGTTGAAAAACACATAATCCAACATATTATCACGTCATTAAGTTGTTATGTCAAACATGTTAGCAAGTGATTGCCTATTTATCTACCTATTTGTTGCTGTGTTTTTTTTTTTTTTTTCTTGAGCCCTGTTTAGTTAGACTATATGTACTGTATTTACATTGGCAAATTGGCATCAGTAAAACATACTATTAGCAGTTGCTGGCTCCAATGCACCCATGAATATACAGACAATTATCACTGGATTACTCTGATACTGATGAAATCTTAAAAACCTGATGATTCTCAGGCAAATTCTGCAGTTATAAGGATTGTCAAATCTCTCTCTTCAAATGATTTCTAGGGAGATCTATGGACATTTAATAATAATGACATAACAGAGATAATGATATCTGAAAGTGTAAGTCACATTGACACTAAATATATGTGTATCATGTCTGTTTGTTCAGATTTGACTGAATTATGACTCAGAGAAGGAGTGTGATTTTTGACACAAATTGCGGTGCTCAGGGTTTTAAAATTCCTTAACTGCCTCCCTGAGCAGTGTGTCACACCAATTACTGCTGCTGGATCTGCTGACCATGTCTGTCAGTGGGCCAAAGCATTGGGCAAAACATCTCTCCCTCTGTGCCTCCTCTTCAACTCTCCTGCAACCCCCTGGTGAGGCACCTCACAGTTTAAAAATCTCTGCTGTAGCTGTATTCATGCCCATATTACAGCAACTGCTTTATTATTATATTTTTTAAATACTGCATTGTATGAGTTTACTATTGCAACACTGTAATAGTCTGTAATGGTTCAGAGAGGTCAGCTAAGATTAATGAAACTTAATACACGGTAATGTGTTTGTTGACAGTATTTCTGTTCTGAATAAAACAGGTGATAAGATGTAGCCCTATCACCATAAAATTGTTTAAATATCTTCACTATTAAACCCTTTAGGTTCATTTACACTTAACCATGACTGCACTCTGAATTTTCTTTACCTTGACCTCTGCATGCTTGGTCCCCTTGTTGCAGTCCCATACTGACAGCATGTGTTCATTAGAGTCATCGATCACACACAGGAACGCTCCAGAGTCCTGAAAACAACATCCAGAACAAATAAAGGCCTGTCAAGTAATCATGGAAATTCAGTATAATGTACATTTCCAAAGCACTAATCCAATCAGTGCAACAACAGTCATGTCATACTTGCCATTCTGCTGGCCTCACTTTCTTTTTTAACACAAGTACTGTTTTTATTAATTAATTAATCTCAATAGATTATACCATTTTTTATTGGTACTAGGCTACTGTCAATGAAACTCAATACTTCCTGCAGACTTTTCCAAACTTTCAAAAAGCCTATCAGGAAAAGAAAGGGTGGGAAGTGTTTTTTATGTGAAACATCTGTACAGTAAGTATTTAGTTTCATTGTTCGCAGCTTAGCTGAGATCTAAAAATGATGGGAGAATATAAACATGTTTCAAATAAATACCTGGTTCTCACTGCAGTTGAGGTAAATCATTTGTAAAAGTATTTGAGAATTTACAGTAGGTTACATTGCAATCAACTCACAGCAAAAGAAAATGCAACTGATCCCACTCCCCTCTGGAAGGTTCCCAGGCCGATCTGCTGCAGTGTGACCAGGGAGGTGGAGTCCCAGATGTGAACACAAGGCTGCAGGGGCTGACACACACACACAAACTTTATTTACATTTATCCTCGACATAAACTTATAGTAACCGCTACCTGTTATCTTGAGCCAAAAATCAACAACTTTTTCACACTTTTTAATGGTTATATGCATTAAAATTAGAATGGAGCAAAATACTGTATATCTGCATGAGGGTTAGAGTCGTTTCTTCAGTGAAATGTCCAACTTTCATAGCGAGTTGATCAAACAATATATGCAGCGATACTTCATGCACAAGTGTACAGAAATACAGTTTATAGCATCTAAAGATGTTTCCAGAGGTCTGTAAAGGATCAAAGTGCATTAGATTGGTATCACAGCAGTAGTCACCTTTCCGTCTTTATCCACCCCAGCTGTCTGTCCAGATGCCACTCGCACTTTGTCAGGATGTAGGGTAAGACTGCATGAAAAACAAAAATAATTAAACAAAATAACAAGAAGGGTTTTTTTCAGGTCTTTAGGGCAAATATATATTTAAAAATACTGCCCAGTGGCAACATATCTTTGTTTGACAAAAGTGCTCTCACAGTCATATACAGTGCAGTCCATAAGTGTTTGGACATATATTCTTGGTTGTGTTGTCTCTGTACTCCGGCACATTGGATTAACTATGAGATTAAATGCTGACTCTCATCTTTAATCTGATGGTACTTGCATCCAATTTACCTGTACAGTGTATGAATTATTTGCCATTTTTATACCCTGTTCCTCAGGCAAAAATAATTCAAAAAATTAAAATAAATTTAACCATCATAAGTAACCATATTCAAAGCCACAGTAATAATTTTTCTGGCCACTTACGGGCAGTGGAATAAACTGTAAACACAACATTAGACGGATTATCAATTTATAATTGTACACTTGTTAGCAAACAGTTGCCTATTTACACATCCAGCAGACACAAGGCAAAATTAGCATTTCAAATTGTGTTTGTGTCAACCTGATGAATGTAAGACAAATAATCACCCCCCTTTTAGCTCTCTTTTGGCCCCACGAGCTCCTCAGACAAATATCTGATTCTTTAGCTGCTAAATGCTCCACTATGTTCACCAGCTGGTCCGTAACTTTGTCTCTCTGCTGTTAGCTGCTGAGCAGGTAGTGAACAGTCAGGTAATCAGAGGTTTTTAGCTGAAAATGAGGTTCATGAGAGCTGTGAGACTGAACCACCAGTGAGTTGTGAGCTGTGTAACCTCTTTAAGAGTGGGAGGAACTGCAGAGTTTGTTGCCATGATTGACCCCTTTTATAGTACACAGTCAACTTAGTCATACAATCCATTTTGTTAATAGGGTTACCAGAGTTAATATTCAAAACTTTGCTGTCAGAGACTGTATGAAGTCTATGATCTAGAGATATTAGCAGGTATCCTCCCTGATAATACTCTACTATGTTAACTATATGTATAAAAAAGCGACAGAAAATGGCCACAAAATGGCAAAAAGCGTAGATGAGATTTACACAGCTGTACAGATTGTTGTGAGCAAATTTACAGAAATAACCTCACTTAAATCTACATATTTCTTCAACAGTCATGAAAAACCTCCTCCTCCCAACTGCAGCTGCCATTTTGAGTGAATATGGTGGCAGAGGAATAGATACATTACTCCCTATTGACTGATTAGGGTTATGGTAAAACAAAACTAAATAACCCCCAACCCCCAAACAGAAAACACATAAAATAAACACAATGACAGACTGAATAATGATGTAAAGCTAAATGGTAATTCAGCCTAATTATTAAAGTCAGCACTTAAACCTCCAAGTCATTTCTTCATTTAAATTCTAATGTGCTGGTATACACAACCAAAGAAATAAAAAATGTGTCACTACTTAAATTATTACGGACTGCAATGCAGGAACAGTTAAACTGTCACTTCCCCCTAGCCTTTAAGAGCCAATTTGGAAACCAGAGTATACTCCCCATTATTTCAGGAATATAATGTACTTGGCCTTTGTATATCAACAGGGGCAAAGTAATATATCTATTATTTTACACAACCCCACAATGCTTTTATTTTTCTAGATATTAATATGGAACATAATTCCCATACATTCATGCCAAAACTGTGATACTGGGGAGTTGTCCAAGACAGAAATTGTATCCAGTTTCCCCATGTTCCCTATGCTTCTGGGCCCAAAAACTTGCTGAAAAAATATTTTAACTACACTTGTAAAATCCGGCACACTCTGTCTAGCCCCTTTCAACTATTTGTCCAAAATAAACATATTGTATTGATATGAAATGCCTTAAAAATAGATTGTAGTTGGACACAAGTTTAACAAAATTTTTGTTTTGTTTTTCAGTTTAAAAAGCTAATAACTGTCTCATTATATGGTCAGCTGCTCATATTCATGGCTTCATACTGTTGTTTTATTATTAAGAGCCTGGCATCACCTGGGATAGATCAGAGTGACTTGTTGAGAAAATAATGTCCCAACATACTCCCCTGGAGGCTTTGTATATGGTATTTGGAATCAGATGTTGCCAAGCACAGTGCATAACATCAAGCATGGTTTAAATATGTTAGAGATGATTTTAGTGAATTTTAATAGATCTTAGAGGGTTATACTGAGTGCCCTTATTTACAGGCTCATTGCATTGTCACTATATAGTATGTCTTACGTAGGCATGCCATACATGGTTATACTGTATATACAGTAGGTTAATGCCATCAACTGCTGTGTCAGTGGTAATATACAGTACATGTTCTCCGACAGTTTTTATGAAAAAAACACAATTTTAACTTATTTGTTTTTTGCTTGTATGTCCAAAGATTTTCAACACCCCGCAAATATCTGAATATAGATGAACAGAGGAGAGCGTTAGTGTTCAGGGGGTGTAAGAATCATGCTGATGGCACATTCTGAGCCTTTCTTCCTGTCAAAAAATTACCAAAAGTATAAAACAAAAGAACATTGCAAGGGAATTTGTCACTCCTGTTGTTTTTCTTATATGTATTTTTTTAATTATTTCTATTTCAGATGAATATATATTGAGATTTCATCAGCAGGTATCATCATTCCCATTGGGTGTTATAAACATGAAGCTTAATGTTGCCATGGAGTCAGTGAGTTAGCTGTGGGCTACACATGAGCCCTGTTTTCTAGCCTAGCTTAATCCAAAAACTGGAAGCAACTAGCCTGGCTCTGTCTAGAGTTTTAAAATAGACCTACCAACACCTCGAAATCTCACTGATTATCTAATTAATCTTATTTTTTGATCTGTACACAAACAGAAATGTAAATTGACGATTGTGGTTTAAGAAGAGTATAACAAGCCCAACAGTCATCCACCCACTATTGTAGCGTGTTTCGCAAATGTTTATCTATTGCTCAAAATATAATTTTATCTTATCTTTGGATGCAGATGATATGAATTCTCTCATACTGACCAGCGGACACAGTCTGTGTGTTTGCGATAGTGGCGTTGTGCACGGTTGTTGATGTGGTAAAGCACAATGACACAGGCAATGAAGTACACTGCTTCACCCGTAGGAAGGAAGTACAAATTGGCCCGGCAGTCCCGTCCCCGGTAACCATAGCTGACATGACACAGTCAAGGTGACATTCAGTCCATTTCATACATTAAAGGAATAGTTAACCCAACCATGAAACCTATGTCATTATCAACAATTTGCATGTTGAAGTTTAAATATATGAATTTCTCTCCTACATAGAGGTGAATAAATTAATAATGCTATTGTAGATTTGTGACCTGTCCATTTACACATATGGCACCGACAACTTCACATCTTACACTTAATCTTTGGTTGACTCTGCTCGCAAAGACTCTAGACTATTATAGTGATATTTTCCAGGGAATGTAACATAAGCCCCATAAACACGGACAAGAGGCTGATCACTGCTGTGGCATTCTGGAAGGATACACCCAGTCCAGCTCCAGTCTCTCTGAGGGCGGCTCCATCTTCAGGTCTTCATAGTTCTGGATGTTAGAGGGGATGTACATGGTTATCGGCCGGCCTCGGATGAACATTTTGATTGACTGTCCTGAAAGACAAACACAGTAGAGGAGTAGTAATGCAGCAGTAAACACACAAACAGATTATTTTCCCTTTATGTGTCCTATTCCTACCTACACCTACCATGTATTTTACACCCATTTTCACGTAGTCCTTTATCAACCTCAGCTGCAGAGAGGTCCTTTATTTCATCTCAGAAACAGGTCTTTATTTCTGTATTCCTTGTTTGATGAATATATCTTACATTTCCCAGTTTTCTGATCTACTCTTTTAATTTGCTGTTGATGCAAACTCACCATTTCCTCAATCTTTAATTGTTGCCTTGGTAAATTCTACACATTTCCACAGCACTAATTCCATCAGTACGACAGAGTCATGTCATACTCACCACTCTGCTGCTCTCACTTTCTCTTTATAACAGAAATACTGTGTTAATTCATTAATTATTTCCAGTTGCTTCCACTTCTGTTTTCTGATCACTGTGAAAGTAAGTACTCCCTGCACAGATGTCTCAAATTAAAGCATTCTTCAAGTAGCTCAAAAGGTATAAACCCTCTGTTTTCTGGTAGGCTTTTACATTAAAAGAAAAGGCATTTGGTAATATATAGTCACTAAAGACGGTATTTCTATGAAAAAAAAAAGTGTTTTGAGCGGTGTGTTGAGTATAACAAGAGTCTGTTATTGTACTGATGGAAGGATGGAAGTAGTGCAATGGAAATGGATATTATACTGAATTTATCAAGTAATTCAATATAGTAAACTCTCACTAAAACATTTTTTACCTTGCCTTGGCCACCAACCTTTAATTGTTCATCCACCAACTCAGATACTATTTGAATACTAGTGGGTTTTTTTTCATTTTAGAATTTTCGTTAGCTGTGTCTACTATGTACATTATAACATCTTCTTAAGATCCACCTTGAACTCCATTTTGCAAAATGAAAAGTGAGTTAACTCAATTTATGAGCATTAACAGTACTCTGACTTCAACTAGGCTTGTAATGGCATTCAGTAGGATACAATTGTATGAGCCTCAGAGCTTGTGCACACTGGTGCAATTTTTAATAAAAAATAAACTTAACTTTGTCTTACAAGAAACTTATCTCAAACTGTTGAGATACTGTAATTCAGTCAGTTCAAAACTTTTCTAGCAGCATGGCTTTAGCCAAGCAAATTGTTGTGATTATGTCATTAAAGCAACTATAAAATATTTAATGCCGCATATGGGGTTCACTTTTCCCCCTAAACTGACATTGTAACTTTTTAAGCAATTTCCTTAATTTGGGTCAAATATTTTGTGCAACTGGTCACAACCGGTTGATGTTTTTTTTTTTTCTTACTTAAAGCTGCATTAACTGATTTATTGGGCTCTTTAGAACAGTAGATCAAGCTGAAAACAAAACCTTTGACATCTATCATCTCATAATGTGGTTTCGGTCAATGCATTAGCAAAGAACACATCTAGCTGGTACAAGCAGCATTAATATCCCACTGGAAATGTTTTCTGTCCACTTGATGAGTCTAAGTCCAATATTCAGTCTCAGTATGTTGTACTGGTCAGCTGCCAAAAGACAACAGCAGAAGACTGTGTTTGTGACTTGTGCAACAGTGAATGGGATATTGCTAGAAAAATACAGCCTGCTCTGTTGACAATCCCTGCATAAAAAGAGCCAAAGACACAAAGTGACACAATACTGAGTCTACCTTGGCTGTAGGTTCCTCTTCTGGACCCAGGGGACCCTGTGTGAGAATGAAAGCCAAGGTTAGCCAGACAAATAAACACTAAGATCCTCTGAAATTTAAATCACAGCTGATTAGAGCTGGGTTAGATCAATGAGCTTTGAATTTCAAGATGGATTATGTTTTCCTTTTCCATTTCTTTTTGGGACCTCTAATGTGGGTCTGTTACCTCTGCAACTGTTTTGATCTTTTATGAGGGTGAAGGCAAGCAGTGAAGTGGAGCAGAATTAAATGTGAATGCTTAGGGTCAAGATCTTTATCTGTCTGTCTGTCTAACAATGAAATGGTGGTAAAAGGCCAGCAAGTCCAGGGGATTAGTGCAATGACACCCTGAGGAGAGACTTACCAAGATAGGATCCTCATTCGAACAACAATAAAAGTCATGGGACAGTAAGGAAACAGGAATAAATAAAGCTGGGCGGGACAGGAAGAAAAACTCCATCCTGTTTTGGCTGTTTAGGGCTCTGCCAATTTAGTTTCATCCAGAAAAAGATCACCACAGTTCCTATGAGAGAAGTGACCCAAGTCCTTGTTTTGGAAATATGACCAGAAAAGGTAGAAAAAGGCTTCCAGTGAAAATAAGAAAGCAAGGATATTGTTTTAATTGCAAAAATAATTTAAAGATTTAAAAAGACATCCAGACCATGCCATGTAGGGCTGAATACCTGTTTTTTTTCCACTAGTTTAACTGATGTCAACACCATACCTGAGTTTCAGTGCCAACACAAAAACCACACCTTCTCAGTGCCATGCTCTGAGGGATACCCCCCCCCTTTTTAAATTAACACCAGAGCTCACAAATATTAAATGCTCTTTAAGTCAAACTAAAATTTGCATTCTCATCACTAACACTGTCATTAATGAAAACAACACCTAAGCCTAGAGCCTCAAGGTGGTCGATTTGGCAAACTGGTAACTAAGAGCTAGCATTTCGAGGAAATGAACTGTAAATTCTAGTGAAATCAGCAAAATTATTATCTAAATCACTTGTTTGATCAAAGAGCAAGAATTCAGCTTTCAGGGTCAGTTCTTGATACTTAATGCTACAGACACATTTTGGTTGGTACCAAAACAGTAATCAAAAATATCTAAATGTGTGTGAGAATAGTGGAATGTGGCATGTAGTGTAAAGCGCTTTGAACGGTTGATAAGACTACAAAAGTGCTATATAAGTGCCGTCCATTTTACCATTTAGTCTCCATTGTCAGGAATCAAAAAAGCTAGACTCACGCCAAGCACAACTATCACTCAAACAAACAAAGTTATGAAGAGATCTAGGTGGAATGAGAGGCAAAGTGAACAAATACAGGAGAAGACTTGAAAAAATTGTGTTTTGCAATCCCCCTCTGCAGACGTGGCCATCCATCATTCCGTCAGGCAAGTTGGAGCGGTGCGGCAGCTTGGCTAACCGCAGTGGATGGGATTCCAGGCAGTGCCCACGGTCTGAACTGGCTCTGCAGTGTTTCCCTTCACAAGAACTCACAAAAAAAAGTAATAGTGACTTTAAAAAAAAAAAGGGTGAGACATCTTGTTGAGTGATATTTCTGGTGTTAAAAGGTTATTTTAAGCCATAAAGATAGCCACTAAATGAGCTGGCACCTTTCAGCTAAAAGCTGAAGCTAAGTAGTTTTATTTCAGCACACATCTGGACAGGTTTTCCTGAATTTTGAAATGTTCAGTCTCCCCACACTTTCCTGTCAACACTTATTAGTTACTACTACACAGACACCATAAACCAACACGAAATACAGAAAAACAAATGAAACAAAAGAAGATGAAACAAACCAAGATAAAAACAACAACAAAAAAGTGGGAGTCCAGGGAACTCTTAGTGGATAGCCATCCTTACATCTGGAAAGCCTGATACACTTTTCACTTCAATATCATACCAAGCTATTATTCGACATCCTTTTCCAGACCAGTTCTATCAGTCCTGATTTCATCCGTTGAGCTCAGCAGCTAGTGGATCTAAGAGCTGACCACAGCAATCTCACAGCAATCTCCCGGAACAAGATCCAGTAACCATTACAATGGCAGACATCCAAGAACGAGTATGAAGAGCTGGACAGCACCAGGACCAGACATGATCCACACCTATTGGCTAAAGAAACTGACTGCACTCCATGAACACCTGGCAGCACAAATGAACCAGCTGCTGATGGATGGGACGCACCCAGAGTGGTTAACCCAAGGGCGGACAGTCCTGATCATGAAGGACCCCCAGAAGGGGCACAATTCCATCCAACTACCAGCCAATAACCTGCCTCTGTACAACATGGAAGCTCCTGTCAGGCATCATAGCGGCTAAGATGAATAAGCACATGGCCCAATACATGAGCCGGGCCCAGAAAGGAATTGGTAGTAATACCAGGGGTTCTAAGCACCAGCTACTGGTCGATAGAGCAGTCACCAAAGACTGCAAGACCAGGCAGATCAACCTGTGCACCGCATGGATTGACTACAAGAAGGCCTATGACTCAATGCCACACACATGGATACTGGAATGCTTGGACATGTATAACATCAACAGGACACTAAAACCCTTCATCAAGAACTCAATGGCGCTGTGGAAAACAACTCTGGAGGCCAACTCAAAGCCAATTGCACAAGTTACCATCAAGTGCGGCATATACCAAGGTGATGCACTATCCCCACTGCTGTTTTGCATAGGCCGGAACCCCCTCAGCCAGATCATCTCAAAGAGTGGCTATGGGTACCACTTCCGAAGCGGAACAACCATCAGACACCTCCTCTACCAGGATGACATCAAGCTGTATGCCAGGAATGAGCGAGACATCGACTCACTGATCCACCTCACCAGGATCTACAGCAACGACATCGGAATGTCATTCGGACTAAATAAGTGTGGTCGGATGGTATTGAAGAGAGGGAAGATGATCAGAACGGAGGGTGTTGAACTACCAGATGGCAGCATTGCGGATGTTCAGGACAGCTACAAATACCTTGGGATCCCGCAGGCAAATGGGAACCTTGAGGAGGCCGCAAGGAAGTCAGCCACAGCCAAATACCTACACAGAGTAACGCAGGTCCTGAAAAGTCAGCTAAATGGGAAGAACAAGATACAGGCCATCAACACGTACACCCTGTCGGTCATCAGATACCCCGCTGGTGTAATAAGCTGGCCAAAGAAGGAGATAGAGGTCACTGATATCAAGACAAGAAAGCGCCTCACAATGAATGGAGGGTTTCACACCAAGTCCAACACCCTGAGACTGTACACTAAGCGGAACGAGGGAGGCCGAGGACTGGTGAGCATCAGAACCATTGTCCAGGACGAAACACCCAACACTCAGGAATACCTCAGGAAGATGGCCCCCAAAGATGAATTGCTAAGTGAATACCTCAGGCAGCAGAAACCCGATGATGCAGAGGAGGAGAAGGAACCATCATGGAGGGACAAGCCCCTACACGGCATGTACCACTGACAGATAGAAGAAGTGGCTGATATCAAGAAATCCTACCAGTGGCTGGAAAAGTCTGGACTGAAGGACAGCACAGAAGCATTAATCGTGGCAGCACAAGAACAGGCACTCAGTACAAGATCAATAGAGGCGGGGATCTACCACACCAGACAGGACCCCAGGTGCAGACTGTGCAAAGATGCTCCTGAGACAGTTCAGCACATAGTAGCAGGGTGTAAGATGCAGGCAGGAACAGCGTACACGGAACGCCATAACCAAGTGGCTGGCATGAACATGTACAGGAACATCTGCACTGAGTATTGGTGGGAGTTCCCAAGGTCACGATGGAAGACACCTCCTAAGGTGGTTGAGATTGACCAAGTCAAGATCCTGTGGGACTCCCAGATCCAGACTGACAAACTGGTGCTCGCTAACCAACCGGACATCGTGTTGATCGACAAACCACAGATGATGATAGATAGATGTAGCGATCTCAAGCGACAGAAACATCAAGAAGATGTGAGAACAAACTGGGAGAATGGCTCCAGCAGATTCCGGGTACAACATCTGAGGTCTCTGTCCAGAAGAGTGCAGTCCTAGGAACAGCTAAGATACTGCGCAGAATCCTCAAACTCCCAGGCCTCTGGTAGAGGACCCGAGCTTGAGGAAGACACACCACCACATCCCCATGGGGGTGGAGGAGGGGGAATTTTTTTTTTAGATAGATAAATAGATAGATATATGTATATCTATATATATATATATATATAACAGGTTCCACAGGGGGATCCTATCTACGGAAGCAGATTCACAACTGAGCGAGATAAAATCAGGGTCATCTATGAACTATTCCAAAAGAAATTTGAACTGAAAATGAGAATGATGGTGCTGCTAAACCACCATGCTTGGCGGGTAGACAAGCAAAGCTATATCTTAGCCTAGGTTTTTTTGCACCAAATATATAGTATAGAACTATTTAGCTGTACGTGGGAGAATATTCATTATGATCAGATGGATTACGACCCAGTAACGACAGAGGTAGGCCACACCGCCTCTCATTGTCATGTTTTATAGTTTGTTAGAAGGGAGCAAAATTTAGTCTATAAAGCTCTTTTAACTATGGGGAGTCTTTTATACCTAGATATGAGAAGCCTGCTGAGGACAGCAAAATGGTCGTGAGATGTTTGGGTCTAACATTTGTCAGCTACAAAATGCCATGGCTTCATTCTTATAAAACTTTGTGTTGTAACAGGAGAAAGAACCATAGTTACTGATGAGCTTTATCATTTTGGGAATTGATTGTCTTTGGTAGTCAAAATAAATAAAAATGTCATCAGCATATAGCAAGATTTGATGCTACTAGTTATTTAAAGAGATTCCTTTTATTCTGACAACTTGACTTATGATTGCAGCTAGGGGTTCCATAGCCATGGCAAACAACAATGCACTCAAGGGGCAGCACTGCCTAGTACTCCATTCAACACTAAAACTACTAGAACCGAGCCCATTTGTAATTATAGCCGAGAGAGGTGAAGTATAAAAGATCTGAATCCATTTAATTAAGTCCTCCCCCAGTCCAAATTTATGAAGGGTGGAAAAAAGGTAGGGCAATGCAGTCCAGCAGTTTTTTATTGTGTGTTTGTCATTCACCATTTTATATTGAGAAAAGTATCTTGGCTAAATATAGATGAAAATGTAGATGGCATCCAGAGCTCCCAGAAACTAAACAGAGACATACAATATAAACTGAAAATAAAAAATATGCTTTGCTAACTTTTAAGACAGATCTATGTATAAAAACCAACAGGCAGAGACCACGGGTGAATATAGGGTACAGACTTTGGCCTATAATCACCCATTAGGGGTGTGAGCTAACTTCCCTACTTATATAGGGGAAGATGCTGGAACAGCTTTTTGGCTAGACCACAACAGCGGGTCAAGCCCTATGAATCCAAATGTCTGTTGCTGACTGACTGAGTGACTGAGTGAGTGATGAAGTTACATCATTGGTAAGCCGAATGCAGCGTGATTGAGTGATGACGTTACACCATTGGCTGGCTGACTGACCCACCTCTCTCTGTTTAGCAATACAGACAATGGGTCAAAGCATCTCCGTAAAATACATGCGATTACATGATAAATTTCCCAAGAACATATGAGAAAACTGAAGAAGACAAGGAAGCGGCACTGCCAGCACTAATGTCAAAATACTGAATTTCATGCTCACCAACTCCACCTTATTAATCAAACCTTGCACTGTCTGGAAAGTTCAACAGATGACCACATTCATAAGCATAGCAAGATATGGAGAGATTCCTCAGTCAGCGGAGACCTAGGAAGGCGGCCCTCCTGGCTGTGAGAGATTTTCCAGGAAGGTTTCAAAATCCCTAGGTTGTTTGAAGAATCTCTTCTGCCTGTTGGGTTTAATTCTGAGGATACAACATAGCGAATAATAGTATTTAAACTGTGCTTGCAGTGCTTTCATGATTCCACAAAATAACCCATCAGCACTAATTTAAAGTTACTTTTGAAAGAACTAACACCTTCTTTAAAAAAAAAAAAAACTTCATCAGCCATAAGACACACCCTTGCTCAATTCAATCCACTCAGGTTTTTTACCGCTATGGTTTTATAGGTCTGGTATGACCAGTAGCTTATGGTGGTTAATGTTAGCTAATATTAGCAAACTTTGAGTAGATAGTGTTTTATAACTGACATGACTGAATCAGTTCCCCTACTTAGGAATAGTTTCAGTTATTTAGCTAGATATTTTGGTAAATTCACTTATCCGCTTCTGCTTTCTCGCTGAGAATTAGATTACATAACTGATACCATTCTCATGTTAAAGTCAGGAGGTGACTAGCTTAGGTCATCATTAAAATTCGAATCAGTTGGAAATGGGGATCCTTGCTCTGTCCATATTTTTAAAAATATGCCTCCTAGCACACTAATTAACATGTTGTATCTCATTTGTTTAATTCGTGCACAAATAGAAATAAAAAAATGTTAATCTGTTGTGTTATTGGGAGGTACGTGCTGGAAAAACAACTATCGTATCCCACATAATCATAAAATATGTTATAAATTTGACATTGTTAAATTCATTCTTGGTGCCTCAGCGAGAAACTGACGTGACTTCAGATTTGTTGTTGTAGCAATTTTACTGCAGGAAGTTGGTTTTTGAAAAGTCAGCAGAGAACTTTACCTTTATTCATGATTTTTCCATCTACAGTGTCAAGTGCTTCCATTACCTCTTAGACAGTTTGGGAGATTATTTTGTCAACACAGCTTGCTAGTTTTCTCCATTTTAAGTTAAGGAAAAGAACAACAATACAAGACACTTACACTGTTAAGTTCAAATTCACACAGCTATTTTGTCCGTGATTCAACGTGTACTTTGAATTTCCAATAAATAGTGGCAGTCCTGTTCTGCCCAAGTCAAATACTGGCCTGTCAACGTCCTTTTAGTCAACACAGAAGCTGTAGTAGTGGTTGCTGGGGGCAGTTACTAATGTCAGTCAAAGAAGTATACAGATTTAATTGTTATTTCTGTAAGTCAACTTACAGCAAAATGTATAGCAGTACAGTCAATCTCATCCACACTTGTTGAGAATTTCAAAGTAATGATTTTAGCTTTTTTTTCTGGCTCTGATTAGCTCAGTTTTGCAGTGATGCAGAACTATTTGGATCACTGAACAAATCAGAGAGCAGTACTTCACAGGTCTGAAACCAGATCTCAGCAGCTGCAAATAAACATACAATTCTGATTGATGTTGAAGCCATTCTAGATGCACTTACATTAGTATTTACAGGCTAAAATAAAACCCTGACTTGTATCATGGTATGTTTACAACCAAAAACACTCCAATTAGTAAACAAAGGATCATATTTAGCACGATGTGATGTTTCCACTAGCTTTGACTTGGAGGAATTCTTCTTTCTTTCTCTTTCCTCCAACACTGTACTGTACGAAAGAGGCCTAAAAACAGGGCTTACCATAACTAGACTGAAGGCCAACACTCAAAAAAACTACGTTAACCACAAATGAGAGACTGCATGTGTGAAACAGTGAGAATATTCAACTGAGGCCGGCCAACATTTCAGTCAGGACGCATGAAAACATGGGAATAGTCCCTAATTTTAACGCAGTGACATATGATAATGATCACTCATAGCTTTTCAGAACCCCAGAAGCCATTTTGAATCCATGGAGTATGTCGATATTTTTTCCACAATGGATTATACTTCTGTTATACCTGAGACAGCATGCATTAGAGAAAAAAACATTACTTGATGTGCTGTTTTAGCATTGCACACCAAATAAAAAGGTCACCTGACAATCAAAAGGCCCCATTTTCGTGCAAGCATTTCACCTGTCCTTTGATGTCTGACTGTAGATACTGTCTGGAGGCAGGCAGCATACTGAGGAAAACTGCCAAGAACAATTTTCACATCAATAGGATAAAAACAAAATCACAATGATTCAAAGAATTTCCAACAGGGGTCAATGCATATGTATTATTATAGTTATGGTAACCCTTATCCTATTCAGTTTACAACACTTAACACGGAACAGACAGAAACCTGGTGATTCTGCTCTTTAGACGACTCTGACAGTATCTAGCTTTCTGATTATGATTCTGATCTGTGTGCAGCTGTGTTTTTTGTCTCCTTCATATCTTGGAAATCTTGTTTTAGTACTGAGTTACTTCGAGAGCTGCAGATTGGCCTAGTTTCGCATATGTCGGCCTGAACTCGCTGCATTTATTTTCTCCTTCCAATCATCAATAATGGAAGATGAGACCATCAATGCAGTTTCCCATTTTTTTCACTTTACAGCATGTGGATCATCATTATGTTGTTCAGCATTATACACTCAGTTGGCAGTTTATTATGTCTGTCTCGCTAAAACTAATGCAGTGTAACACCACACTCCTGCAATAAATCCACCATTCATGAAAGTTATAATGTTCAGTTTTTGTGAGACCGTTTTTAAAAGGTTTTGATTCACCTGTATAATTGTTTTGGAGGCCGAAGTTTGTTCCGTTGTGTGTTTCTGTTATTTAGTCTACCCTCATTGATAAAAAATGGGGTGGACAAAAAAATAGAAAACCCCAACAAACCACAAGTTATGGGAGCTGCCAAAAATCAAGTTTTCCAGGGAAAGGTTGAAGCATTCAATAATACTTAGATATATACTTGATAAATACCAAATACTTCGGTAAAGTGAGGAACAGAGTGATGTCAATTTAAGGTCAGGCTTAATTTATGATAAGACAGAAAAGTGTGAAGATAGATTCATACCTGCACTGGCAATCAGCTCCTTAGCTCGGCTGTGGAGTCAGAAAACAACCATGTGAGACAGATATGTGAAACAATTTTATACAAATTAGTATCCACAATTCCCTGACTTCAGAATTAGATGGTATGTATCTGTCAGGGTCTTCATGGGAATGGAATTTTATTATTATTCATTGGCATCATCAGTGTTCCAGCAAGTGTTCTTTGATGAGATATGTGAGGCTGCAGCAGCCATAGGAAAAAGTGAGCTGTGTGATTGTGTGGTAACAGCTGTGAGTGATGGCAGTGTGGCTCACTTTTCCAAGCTGGGGGAGCGGGTGAGGAGGTTGGCCGAGGACGCCGCCTTCTTATCCAGACGTTTCCTCTGCCTCTCTGGGTTCCCCAGTTTCTCGCTGTTCCTACGAACCCTAGAAGGCCAGAGGAAAGGAACTGGCTTCAACTTCCAGCAGTAAACACTCTAGATTCAGATGGATGCAAGTATCCCACTATTTATGTATGCAAAATATCTTTAAACTACCAGTGTGACACATGCTTCTTTGTCCTGCTATGTTTGCAGTCTTTTATAGATTTTATTCCCATATTTTCCAAAGATAATTCTGGTTTATTACGACTTAGGTTTTATTTTCAAAGTTTTGACCATCAGTAATAATAACTTGCTATAGCATGTTTATGTTAGAGAAGGTTTCGTGGACAAAAGGATGAGGACAAACCAACATTTCAGGCAATCTTCCCAGAATCCACTACAGAGGCAGATAGAGCTGCTAACATTACCCTAAACTTTGAAACAGTATCAAGCTCCAGTGTTACACTGCCTCCCACACAGTGGATGTTCGCGTCCTAAATGGGGCTTGTTCTCAAGTAAGCTGTAACCCCACATAATAATGTAGATAGCTAATGGTATGCTGACTATTGCCCTTGGAAATAAGCTTAAATTGCTACTGTAAGGCTAGGAGCTTACTGTAGACCCTCATCCCTCTACAGCTTCAGCAAGTTGAGAGATCCATAGATTGAGAGACCTGCTCTGCTTAGATACAGTTGCTAAATTATGATTAGACAGCTGCTTTTTGGGTTTGGGGTTCAGTGAATGGTCAGTTGTTGATAATCTGGGAACACAGCAACATTACTGCAATGAAGTTCAGCAGGGCAAGTAAAAAGAGCAGTCAGGTGATCAAACAAGGTTGTAAAGATGCCAGCAGTTTACCCAGATTATTTAAACCACTTTATTTAGAGGTAAAACTGAAAGTGAGCGCACCTCAAATTTTCTAATAATCCCTCATTGCACAGGTAGACTGTGTTTTCACAACTACAGAAAATACACTAGGTCAAAGTTGAAGCAGGAAGTGGGTCTATAAATTGTGATGGATGTTTACGACAGAACAGTTTGGGTAAGAACTTGACCATCCATCTTTGTTTTCTCTTCCAAATTTGTTTACAACCTGACTGATCATGTTTCTTGCCCTTTCAAACTTCTCTTTAGCAATGTCACCATGTTCTAAGATCTTGGTGAGTGCAATGTTATTATTATTGAAAGAAATAATAATGAAATATTAAGAAAATTGGACCCCAAGTTGTAATGAACGTGAATTACCCTATATGCCTAAAAATAATACTAGTTTCAATATTGGTCCTCATAAAGTGTTGAATGTAGAAGTGTAGTAGGATGAACATGTAGGCAGAACTTTTCTCAGTACCTCAGGTTTCCATAGAGGGGTATGACAGAGCTGAGCTGAGTGGCTAGAACATATGTTATTCATTACTTACGAAACCCCTCTTACAAACCACAACAAGGAAGTAGGCCAAAAGAATACCTACATGCACAAGCCAATACACAGGTAAAAAAAAGCAGCAGTATTCCGGCACTGTGCTTGCTAATCATTAGTACAAAGGAAATAACTTGAAGAGTTTACAGTGGAGAACAAATCACTGGATGCAAAAAATCCTTGATTGATTTGAGAACAATGCTAAAGGACTTATTAGAAGGTTGTAACAGAAATGCATTTAAAAACAAAAAGGTTTTGTCTGGCTGTTTGTGTGTTCGTGCAAAACCCAGTTGAATGACAGATCCTCAGTGGCAGTGTTTCAAATCTGCACATCTGCATCGTCTTACAGAACCATCAACCTTTATAATTTGTGGCTAGAATGAAGTTGTAACACAAAGGACCACTCTGGAGGTTCTTTTTATGGTTATTAACTCTGATATACGCTGTTTGGACAGATATGCCATTTCAAATTTCTGTCCTTGAAGGGTTATATCTGTATACTTGTGTAAATCCCCCATCCTTTCTCGTTCAGTCTTATGGGTAACCCTACCCCTTTTTGTACATTATGCTGTGTGCAATTGCCCTCACATCACATTTTTCATTGGGCTCAAATCTCTGTTTGCCGTGAAGCTAATCTCGAATATGTCACTCAGTGTGGACGAGTGCCACCATTATGTTTCACAGCTTTTATGTATCCCCAGGACCCTGCCCAAACAAATCGAAAAGTAAGCACATGGAGGCTAGAGCAAACGTGATGACAGAGCATGTCACCCACCTCAGGTTTCCCTCTCTAACACGGCGTACTCACACCCTGGCAACCTGAGGCTGAATGTTTCATAAGGGGGTTTGTAGCGCAACTGGGGTTTGCAGTCTCACAATTCAAAATCAGAGAAAGAGTTGATTCCCCAAAGAAAAGCCATGCAGTTAATCACAAGACAGAAGATGATTATGAAGACAGCAGCAGTGAGCCGAGATCACGCACAGAGGCAACTTCTGTACTTCCTGGATGGGGGCCAGGGATCCGCAGCGGGAGCTGAGGTTCTGGTCTAAGGTTCTGACTGAGCCCGAGGCAGAGCCCGGCTCCTCCAGAGAGCCGCTTCCATCCTGGAAGTCCTCCCTCTGGATGCCTCTGATTGTGGTTGGCTGGATGGGCTCCTCGACTGATGACGTCCAACTCAGCTCCTTTTCTTGCTCCCCTGCTCCTTCTTCATCTTCATCCTGCTCCTCATCCTCCTCTTCCATACCAGGGACTCGGTGGAGCTTAGCCCGGGTCCCCTCGACAGGCTGGCCTGGAAGGAGGGCATCCTCAAGGTTCAGGCTCTGGACACATGTGGGAAGAGGGACCCTGTCCTCCCCACCGTCCTGCCCTGGGAGGATGGGATCTGTCTGGGTTGACCTGTCCAGTGTTGCTGGTCTGAGTCTGGGCTCTGTGGACATTGGGTTTCCTATGTGGCCATTGGCATTGGTCACAATGCTGTCTGACAGTTGGCTAGAGATAGTTCAGAGGTTGACATCAACACAGAACAGTCATATAGACAGATTACACAGACATCATATGAACACAACACAGCATGCTTCTGAACGGACCAGTATGCCTATAATGTAGCAAGCAATATGACTATACATCAAATAAAATGAAATGATTCCGGCCCTTCATGTTCCTGTCCTTCTAAACCCTTAGCATGTAGGTCCAGTACCTGGTAGCAGCATGGCGGATCCCATCGACGGCTGAGCTGGAGGACAGTTTTCTGATGCTGGTACAACCATCTGAGCAGCACACTTGATTCAGCACCCGTGCAGCACCCGGGTTAACTGGGTGGGGTGACAGTTGACTATTAGTTAGTATGGATTGATACAGTGCTCTGTATGTCCAGCTTTTTCATGAACAGTGGGTAAGGATTTCAGTGTACACCATCTAAGAAAGGGTCTCTTATAACATTTTTTGGTACTAGTGCCAATAGAATACCTATATTTTGCAAAAATGTTATTTTATTTGATACCTCACTAACTCTTTGTTCATTGAAACAAAACTGGAAATGACACTGACAAAGGTCTAAGCTCGACAAGTTGATAAGGTTTAATGTATGTCAAATTGTGATAAACTGGATATGTGCTGCAGCTTGACTGTGACTTGTGTTCACAATAGATCAGTACTGAGGGACTGCTTTGGGAGAACTTTGAAGAAAACACTGTGTTTCAGTCTGGCCGGTAGATTGTAGCACTGGCTTTCTATACACTCCCAAGGACAGCCAGTGAGGAAGAAAGCAAATTGATTTTTAACAAATATTGTAAACACACGTGGAAGAATATAAACACTTCACAATCAAGTAAAAACAAAAAAATGTCCTTACTTGACACTAAACAGTTCTTTTAGGTGTTTGTTGAGGATCCATGACTATAAATTGGACCAGAATATTGAATAATATTGCCAAGTGCATGGCTTTGCTTTGTTTTCCTGGATGAGAGTAAGAAGTCAACCAATTGTAGCTGACATTAAATGAAACCAGCAAGTTTGCAAAATGAATCACTTTTTCCATTTGTCCAGCAGACAAAGTCCAAAGTATATACACATACACTAACTCAGTCCAAAATAAAAAAAATAAGCTATTAAATCCAAGTGGCTCATTTACATTATATTGTCCATGGTCTCACAATTTTCAGTTTATTTTCTACTGCTTTAACATTAGGCTAAGCAGTGCACCTACCTGATAGCAACAAAGGCTGACCAATATTGCTACAATACCATCCAAAGCATCATAAATGTATAAAAGAGTTTTGAGGGAACAATGGCGAATGTAATGAATACAATAATCTGCGATGTTACTATGAAGGAATGGATTCAATATTCATAAGCACCTCAATACCACAACATAGTTACTAGCCTACTGTTAACAGCCTGGGTGCTCCTCTCTGACAACAAATGACTAATTCCTACATACAAGTTTTTAATCAGGAACATGAATTACTCGCTTGTTTGCACAATTTGTTTTTTAAATGACACCTGCCAAACTCTGCACATAGAGGTTTAATTCTGTCCAAGAACTTTTCAGAAAGTCAATCAAAAGAACAAAGAACGCTCACACACTGAGTCAATACTCCCCAAAAAAAGGCTTTTTATAGACCAATTACCACATTTTAACTTTAAATCCTAATTAAGTAATATTTGGCATGTGACCAAGAAGGTCCACATATAGATTATTCCTCCCAATTAGGGGGGTAGATGGACTCCTATAGACTTTGGGCAAGGTACTGTGAAACAATATGTAGTCTACTATAATAGTTATATCGATTAGCTACATGACCATATTCAGATTGTCCTTCTATCAGGGAATTTGACTGATTGAGTTTCGTGCCATAAATATTGTAAATAGTTTTGTGGCCTGCATAATGATGTGATTGATTGGCTCGACATAGGATCCAGACCTGAGTTGAATTAGGTGAAGTCTATATGTCAACCCTCTTGGTAACATACTGAATATTATCTAATGAAGACGTAAAGTTGCAACGTCAATAAATTACCCTTTTATGAATCACTGATTCATTGTTGAAGATGTTATTTGTTCTTAAAACTAAAAACAATGAAAAGTACAATGTGTACACAATGGTTTTTGCATACGTATTTGTCAGTTTTGCAAAAAGCCACATCGACAGAATTGCACAATGTTCTACCCTTAGTGTACCATCAGGCTGTAGAGTTTATGGAGCATATTGAAGATCACCTACCTGCGATGAGTTGCTGTTTCAGTAATGGCAGGAGCTGATCATGGAGGCGGATCCTGCGCAGGGCATCAGCCAATGAGGATTTCAGCAGCGTGATCTCATCTTCCTGTGCCTGCAGACGCACCTCCATCATGGATGCTCTGTCTCCGAACTCAGCACTGCTGTCTGCTGATACATCATCTACAGAGACCAGAAGGGTGTTTCAAAATGAGGCTAAGAGAAGCTGGGTTTGTTGTGAAAAGTCTGGCTTGAATGAGCCTGACAAACTGAACCTGGATTAATGACGTTCAACAGATTAATCCAATATCCATTGCTATAAGGACTGCTCATTCCTGACTTTAAAACACAGGTCTGACACATCTAGCAAACAAAACTGCAGTGCTCACAGCGATAGAGCAACACATATTAAACATATAATAGGAATAATAAAATATTAAAGCAAAAATGAAAACTGCCATAAAAAAGCAAAAAATAACTTTTAGCAGCACTTTGTAGACAAGCAGTGAGCTAAGACTAACACAAGTAGAAATGAACTTTGCTGATGAACTCCTCTGTTAGCTCAGCTTTGGGCTTAAGTCCCATAAGCAATGTAAGTTTTCTTTTTCATTTCATTTTATTGATTTTTTTATTTTAATTTGTGATGTCCAGGATTTACTGTGCATTCAGAGAGGATTCAGATCTCTTCACCTTTTTCACATTTTGTAATGTTGCAACCTATGCTCAATTTGTTTAAATTAATTTTTCCCTCATCAGTCTAAACTCAATACCGAGTAATGACAAAGCATAAACAGGAATTTTAGGAATTTGAGAAATTTCAGATAAATTTTAGAAAAACTAAATATCACATTGGCATATGTATTCCGACGCTTTACTCAGTAAAGCAGCAGCAACTACAGCCTAAAGTCTTCTTGGGTCTGATGCAACAAGGCAGGTGATGAGGGTGCCTGGTTTCCTCCACACCTGATGCTTAGAATTGAGGCCAACAGTTCAATCTTGGTATCATCAGACCAGAGAATCTTGTTTCTCACAGTCTGAGAGTCCTTTAGGTGCTTTTTCGCAAACTCCACGTAGGCTTCCCTGTGTCTTTGACTGAGGAGAGGCTTCTGTCTGGCCACTCTGCCATAAAGCCCAGATAAGTGGAGTTCTGCACCAATGGTTGTCCTACTGGAAGTTTCTCCCACCTCCACATAGGATCTCTGGACCTCAGCTCGTGACCGTTAGGTTCTTCATCACATCTCTTACCAAGGCCCTGACTACTCAGTTTGGCCGGGGGGCCAGCTCTAGGGAGAGTCCTGATCTATCCAAACTTCTTCCATAGAAGAATTATGGAGGCCACTGTGCTCTTGGGAACCTTTAATGCAGCAGCATTTTTTGTAGCCCTCCCCAGATCTGTACACAATCCTGTCTCTGAGCTCTGCAGGCTGTTCCTTTAACGTCATGGCTTGTTTTTTGCTCCGATGCACTATCAGCTGTGAGATCTTACATAGACAGGCGTGTGCGCCATTCCAAATCATGTCCAATCAATTGAATTTACCACAATTTTTTCTTTTTAATTAATTTGTAAAAATTTCTAAACTTCTGTTTTTGCTTTATAATTTGGGGGTATTGAGTGTAGCTTGATGAGGGAAAAAAAGAATATAAATGATTTTAGCATAAGGCTGCAACATAAAATGTGAAAAAAATTAAGGGGTCTGAATGCTTTCTGAATGCACTGTATAAGCAACATGCAACAGGACATTAAACTCTGAAGTATTATTTAATTATTCAATTCATCATTTTATTTGTATGACATTTTACGCTATAAAGTTACAGCCTTTGGTCAAACTTATCTCTTAGCTTTAATTTAAATAAAGTAATCAAATATCCAGAACACCTTGATAGTGTATTTTTTTTCCCCAGCCCTCCATTTTTCCTTGTAGATGATGCTTTTGGATGTGGTACAGCCAATCCAGCTAGTATGTATACACACATTGACAGACTACATTGCTGATTTCAATAATGTAGGTTAAATTATGATAAACTGGATATGTGCTGCAGCTTGACTGTGACTTGTGTTCACAATAGATCAGTACTGAGGGACTGCTTTGGGGGAACTAGTTATTTTTTTAACATTGTTTGTTGTGGAGCCATAACCAATAATTTGGACCATGAGAATACTGCCAAGTGTATGTCTTTTTTTTTTTGTCTTTGGGTGAGAGGAAGTAGTCAACCAATTGTAGCTGACACTAAAAGACACCAACAACTGTTCCAATACACACTAACCTTTGCAAACTGAAAGACTTTTTCCATCACTCTGTCTGTTTTTGGGATGTTCAGGAAGCCAAATAATTTGTGTTAACCAAAATGATGGGAACACAATTACACTGATTTTTTTCCACAGTATTTTGAGGGGTTGTGTAAAATTCACCTGACATTTGGATGGAAATAAAAATGGAACCAAGACAGAAAAATGCTGTAATAGATGAGTAATGATATAACAACAATATTCTGATTCCTTAAGTCATTCTGGTGTCATTCCTGTGTGTCTCTGTGTGTGTGTTTGTGCATGTGTACTTGTATTACTCTCTTTATGAGGTCTAATATTAGTTTTACAAAATCACAGTGAGGACATTGCAGCATTATGGGGACATTTCTACATTGTGAGGACATTTGTCCAGTCTTCACTATTTCAAAAGGCTGTATGAGACTTGGTTTTAGAGTTCAGGTTAGAATTAGGTCTAGGTTAGGGTAAGGTTTGATATTAGCCATTTACAGTAGTTTGTATGGTTAAGGTTAGGGTAAGGGGCTAGGGAATGCATTTTGTCAAACACGGTCCTCACAAGTATAGAAAGACAAATGCGTTTCTGGCCTGCTGTCCATTTTGAGAGGGGATTACAGATGTTTAGAGCATTTTACTCAAGCAGAGGAGTGTCCACAGCTTCTCAAAGACCCTATTGTGTGGTGTATAAGAGTGCATCTGTAGGACATAGCTGGTTCTGGTCCAAAAACTGTATGTACGTGTGTGAGGAATGCCTCCCTCTGTTCTGGTGTCATAGGATGGAAGAAAGCTGTGCATGGCGATCATCAGAGCTGTATGAAGATATTTTCGTGCTCCAGCTCAACTCAGCTGTGTTGGTAGTTCTCTTGATTACTCAGCCCCTGGATTCTCACTCAGCCATTTTAAGTGTTATTTTTGCTCTGCAGTCCAACAAAACAAACCTGTTAATTGACCGAGAAGTTCTGAGGAAATGGTTTGTCCATTCAGTAACAGGTAAGTAAGAGGTCCTCAAGCACCACTCCTCTCTGCACAAATCCTTTAAAGCCTCATGAACTCAGTTTTAGCAAAGGGTAAGAGTCGAGATCTGCAACCTGGAATTACACTGTGCCAGTAATTGCAGTCTAAAGCTCCTTATCCACATGGATCTAAATTTTCTGGCAATTCACATAAAATACTTTCCACCAATTTTCCTGCCCAGGACCAACTTTGTTAAAATGTTTAATTGTGGCTTTAGGGGGAACAAAAGCAGCAATATTGCCAGGTAACGAACTGGCTACAATGTACTTGTATCAAAGAGAGGCAAATGTAAATTTTCAAATAGTGATCTTTATATTCCTCGACTACACAGTGTATCAGGTCTTAATATGCAAGAGGCTTACATTAGAACGAGGCATTTATTTCTAATTTACCCTGTTAAGTATATTTGATCATATTTTAGTAAGCAGCCTCCCTGTTTTCTGATTTGCTCCTTTTTTATTTAGCTTGTAATTCAAACTCAATACTTCCTCCAGGTTTACCGGTTGACTTGATGTATTCAGTATAATGCATAATGTTAATGTATAAACTTCCAAAAGTGTTAAAATGTGGCTGACGTGGCCTGATAGTGAAGTAATTGATTGGTTAGTTTTGATGAGCTGTCATTCTGCGTAATCATCATGACACAGAGCTGTGGGGGGGAAATCTAAATGTTTATTCTATTAACAAAAAATAATGTGTCACTTAATTACACTTGGGGGTTTCATGAGGTGATCTGACCACAACTGAGCTGACAATGAAACAGTTGAATGAAAGCATTAGTTGAGACTGCAACTGAAACTATAAGAAAAACTACAGAAGGCCCGATAGAAACAGTGGAAGGAGATGACAACTCTACTATATGATAAGGGAAGTAATGCAGAAAATCAGTCAAGTTGTCTGGTTTAGTCTTTGATTTCATACAAGCACCCACAATTCAGAAAATCCTGCAGATAGTCTATGTTATAGTGTCACCTTTTAAAGCCTGGACTTGGCAGACATTCAATCTGTAATGCTCTGTTGTTGTAAGATTTAATCGCTTAATCAGTCTGTTATTTCAGTACATTGTTGTTACAACATGTAAATGACCTACCTGTTTATTTTCACTTTGTCTCAACCTGTATCTCCCATGGCAGTTACGGATGTATTACTTTTCCTGGCATGTCAACTAAAAACACCTGAAGAATAAACCTTGCTGTATTCAGTCATAGGGGGATGAAATTCAAAGATATTTGATTTTGCTTTGCTCTCCCTGCTGAGCTAGCGAGTCAACTTATGGTGGATTTGTAATTCAGAAAGGATACACATAAACGTGTGTTATGGCTAACTGTAAGATCACAGAGGAACAATCTGCACACCTCCGAAATTTCAACAACAAATTGAATACTCATGGTCTGGATTGTATGGATCGAAACGCACAATATAATGTTCCAAGGCTGGATTTCTAGTTTTTTTACATTATTACAAATATCATAGGGGTTTTGAATGAGGTTTTATTACTTCTGGATTAGAACCCAGAAGTTATGTTTTCACTTCAGCTCTGTATAATGTTGTGGTGAACATGTTAGCACACAGTTGCCTACTCTAATTACAACAGTAATTTTAGCATTCATTTGGATTTGTGTTTCAGGTGACCTGATGAATCCTAAGAACAATAATCACCCTCCTTTTAGCTCTTTTTTGGTCTCCCCCACTTATTAGAAAAAAAATCTGGCTCTTTAGCTGCTAAATGTTTCATTGTGTTCACCAGCTGTTCTCTAACCGTGTCTGTCTGCTGTTTGCTGCTGAGCAGGTCGTGGACAGTGGGTTCAGAGATTTTTCACTGAAAACAGCTTTTTCAGCTGGAAATGAGGCTGATGAGAGCCTTGAGGGATGAACCAAAACACTTAAATTGTGGGCTGCGATACCAAAACAATGAGCTGAAAGACTCTAAAAAGCTCTGTAGAGCTGATGGGAAATGTACTGTTGGTGATAATTCTCTATGGATTCATCACTTTGGACAATTCCTTTGACATTACATGAGGTAATTTGATATATTTTTAAAATAAAATGACGGACTAAAGTAGCTTTACGATTCGCTTGTGCATATTTTTAACATCACCACAAAAGCAAACATAAAGTACATGGCATTACGGGTAGATCTGATGTTTTTTAGGTGAAAAAAGACAAGCAAAAAAACAAAACTCAGGTATTGTTTACAGTAATACATATAATACCTGGGATTCCTATCTATACAAATAGCCATTGGTAATACCTACGTGCAAACTATCAGCAGTGTAAACCTGCTATATATCGTATATCTGTAAAGGCTTCAGTGAATAAATTAAAACAAACAGAAAGCAGAAATTTTTTCTTTTTAATTTTTGTCAATTTAACTTAGCCTGGATCCAAATGCCCACACTTGCCAACATTCTGCAGCCAAAAGCAAACAAAAGGGCTTGTGGAAATCTTGGTATGTCAGGATTATGATTCACTTTCACCACTCTCCTTTAATGTAACCATTTTACTGGAACAGGCATTTCATCATCACTTCTGATACAAAATGCCTGCAGCTGATCCAGCTCAGTAGTGGAGGAAATTTTCCCTCAAGAATAAGATCTGCTTGGAATTCCTGCACAATTATAATCAATGATGCGTACAGAGTGACACACAGAAGACCGCTCAAACAGCTGGAAGTTAAAATTCTCACTTTCCCCTCACAACATTGATTTGGGACCATATTTAATCAAACTTCTAAGAATTAAACGTGGGTGTAAAAAGGTCTTCAATGAATATGAAGGATTGGACACATATATCAAGCAGTTTACTCCTACTTACAACAAAATGTAGGAGTAACATTTGATTGCGACTCTAAAGTGATCACATGATTAGTCACGTTTGCTCTTAGCAGAAACAGCCAACCAGAGACAAGGATTTACCGTACTTTGGCCCATCATTTAGTCTTTTAAAAAATCTATACATTTTAGACAATTTTAGACAGGGATGTATTGTAGTTTTTAGTTGTTTGAAATCCTTACTCCAGTAGCAATTAACGTGTGAAATTAGCAAAAATCTCATATATTTAGAATATATACATACAAAATAGGGGTTAAATAATAAGAAACATGCTGACATGGAAACAAAACTGAACTGAACTAAGAACCAAGCTGGAGCAGGAAAGAAATCCTGCTGTTGGTATACATCAGAGAAAAAATATATAAAAAGGAGAATCATCATTCCAGGAGCATTCATGATACCTGATGGAGTTGGCCTGCAGAATCCTCTCGGCATTGGCTGGGTGTTTAGTTACCCCTCCAGCTGACGGTGCCCTAGGCAGCTGCCTAGCTTGCTTATGCCTAAAAACTGCATTGTTGCTACATACATGTAATGAGACACTTTGTTAAAATTATTATTTTGATATTTTTTGTCTTTATTGATGGAAATAGCGGAGACAGACAGGAAAGCGGAGGGGGATGGAATGCAGGGGACAAGTACAGAGAAGGGGATGACCTGCAACAAAAGGTTCATGGCTGGAACTGAATGTGGTATGTATCCCAACCACCAGACTACCATGACGCCCCATCACTATGATACTTTCCCCGTCTCTTGGAAATCCCTTTAGGTGTATACAGTTTTCTCCAGGACAAATCTAGTTGGGGAAACCACGTTTCTCCCCATTCTGATTACAAAAACCAGGTTACATGTATACATGATATCAGCTTAAGCAGACAATAACCTGGTGACTTAAGTGCATGTAAACACTCTAATTTTACAGTAAATAAGTGTTACAAAATCTGTTACCTCCATGCAACTAGTGTTAAATTGTACAGAACACCACTGCCATGAGAGTAAGTTACATTACACATGAGCTGAGCTGACACAACAACAGAAAAGCATCCCCAGTTCAATGTAATGTGACATGACTTTTAGGTGAGACCAATATCAAATTTCCAGCATCGGTCATTCAGAATTTAAATTTCCAATGACCAACACCTAACAATATATGTATCTTTTTCTTTGACTTTTCTTTTAGAGAATCTATTTAGACTCTCCTCTGACCTGATTTGCTTGGTGTCTGCAGATTTGCAGAAACCTCTGGCCAGCTGCCAGTGCAGGAAAAAGGAAGTGTTTGATGAAGTGACGTAAGTAACTCATTGGGAATTTCCATTGAGACCAAACACTATCTCTGCACACATATGTACAATAAAGAAGCAGCTGGTTTTGTGTCTCTTTGGTTCTGTTTTTTCATGTGTCCATGCAGACAATGAACACATGCAAACACTTACTGTCTAATACAGCAGTATGTGCAACACTAACTGACATATGGAACTTTTGATTCAGATACCCTGATACTGAATACTGATCCAGTGCCAGTGATTTATTTTCCCCCAAATCTACAATCTGTAAACCCCTTTGTGAGGAATCAATTAAGATCATTCTTCTATGTGTAAGTTGACACAAGGCTATAACTATGCATCAGTTCTTACAAGTGAAGATGTTCATACAACATCAATTTTAGCCTTCAATTTATTATTGTTTAAAAGGTGTGTGAAATAGTGCTGTTATAATGCATCAAACTCATAATGACAGACACACAACTTTAATACTTATAACACAGCTAATCTTACCCATCAACATTGTCTCACCACAGCTAATGAATGGAGCAGATCAGAAGACTTAAGGTCAGGATCGGGGCTGATACCAATCCAGGTGATCTTGGCACATCCCTAATATTTATAAACAAACACATGCAAAAAAAAAAATCGATGTATCAAAGTATCTGCAGGATTCAGATACAAAAAAAGTAAAGTGGGATTCGTCTCAAAATGGGCTCAGGATAGAGACTTGTTGTGGGGATAACAGCCTCCATGGCCACTCTAAACTTTCAGTCTTTTTGTCACTTCAAAATTATTTCAGTATCAGTGAGGGGGTATCCAAATACTATAAAGTCTTGAATAAAAGATTGCATTTAAATAATGTCCAAGTCTCAAGTAAAAGCAGGTGTGTCACAGCTGAGCACAAACAAATAAAAGCCAATCGCCAATAAAGGCTGAGTAAAACAGACTGAAGGTGATGGAATGACCTGCACTCAATTGCTCACATGCTGAATTTAGCATAATATTACTTGCAAAGACCAGTCATGTCATACTCACCACTTTGCTGCTCTCACTGTCTCATTTAATACCGTTTTCATTCACCAATCAAATGTAATCACTTCTTTTTTATTGGAACAGATTTTTTTACAAATCGAATCACTCCTAGTTTCCTATTTTTTTTTATCACTGTTTAGCTGCAGGTAGCTCAGTGTGTGCCTGCTGATTTTTACAATAAAAATCTACAAGGCAAGGAAAACATTATGCCCCTTTGAGCAACTGCAAAGCTTTTAATGTGAAAAATAGGAAGCAGGAAGTGTTGCTTTCCATTGACAGTAGCTCAACATTGATGAAACAAATGTCAAAGTAGAACTAACTGGAATAGATTGGTGAATGAGAACATCAAGACAGCAGGTACAGATGGAGGGAGAGTTTGTATTAATATAAAATAATAACAGGAGCAGATAAGAAAACAGAGGTTTCTTACTAAACTATACTTATAAAACATAAACTCCCTGGGGTCTGTGCTGATTGCTTCGCAACTTCACAGTGATGACATGACTCCAGGAAGAAATAGTTTGGCACTGTGCCTGAAGTTTGCCAAAGAGCAGCTTGACACTCCACAACACTGCTGGGAGAATGTTTTGTGGACTGATCAAACTAAGGCTGAATGATTTGGGAAGAACATGCAGCGCTACGCATGTCGTAAAAAGGGCAATGCATGCCAACATCATCCCAAAAGTGAAGCATCATGATATTTGGCTTTGCTGGCTCTGGGCCTGGACAGCTCGCCATCACGAGGAAAACAATTCCCCACTTTATCAAGGTATCTTACAGGATAATGTCAGGGTGGCTGTCCGCCAGCTGAATCTCAGTAGAAGTTCTGACTTCAAACTGAGAAAATCCACCTTTTGGAGTGGCTCAGATCCCAGACCTTAACCCAAAAGAGATGCTGTGGAAAGAGCTCACAGAGCAGTTCACACCAGAAACCCTAAGAATATGGCTGAGCTGAAGCAGCCCTGTAGAAGAAATGGTACAAAATACCTCCTGAACATTGTACAGCTCTGATTTGCAGCTACTGGAAGAGCTTGTTTGGGGTTATTGCTTCCAAAGGAGATTCAACCAGTTATTAAATCTAAGGGTTCACTTACTTTTTCTTGCAACTGCACAGGATCTTGTGGAAGGCTTCTGTTCTAAAAAGTGGGCCGCCATCTGCCTGTGCAGACTTTATCACATGGAAAAGGCACAGAAAAGCAGAAACACATGCTAAAAGTTAATTCCCCAATGTGGGCCTCCTGCCTCCGAAAAAAGAGCCTTCATCAGAGTAGCATCAAAGATCAAACATCATTAGGAAAAAAAGAAGTTTCTCTCTGAAACCCACACAAACCCCATCCAGCTCCAAGACTCAAACAGTGATGGATGGACATGTGACTGTTAAAGCCTTACTGTCAGCAAATCTTCCTCCAAAAACCAGGTTCTCACTTCGAATTTGGCTCAAATGGGGTTGCAGCCATGGACAATATTCTCCATGGCAGCAACCCCATGTGAGTCAAATTATAAAAAGCAACACAAGATTTCTCAAAGTTTGTCAGTCAAAATTATTACAGTGTTGACAGATCACAATATATATTACACAATTATTTACAGTATTTTGAAAGGGTGCCATTCCAATAATCTGAATCTCTGACAAACATTTTAAAGCATAAATATGACATTTACTTGACATTAAAAACTTCTCAAGTAAAAAGACCCAGGTTCCTCTGTGAAACATGGACACAGTACCGTCCTCATAGTAGCTGCAGATACTTTGGCATCTGAGCATTTTTTCAAGTACATAAGCAAGTTACTTCTTAAGATCAGTAATTTCACCTTCAGTTATGTTCACATCATACAGAATAAAGGTCTGTTCCATGCAAGTCTCATGATGGTTAATGCCACTGGTCTGATGTAACTAATGCATTCAGTCAGGATAACACATGGGGACAGCTGCTTTAGTGCTTACTATACTATTACTTTGATTACTTTTGTGCATTAATTAGGTGTCTTTTTTTTTTTTTAACTAGGGATAATTAGTTGACCTGTTACATATGCTTTGGACCTACATACTGACAATTACTGTAAGTGTTTACATTACATACAATGTTTTGGGAATGCTAACATTACTGCTAACATGCTACCTCTGTATCTCCTCACAACTTACGCTTCACAGAGAGTATGTTTACGGTTGGAGAGTTTATGCATAAATACAAACCAAACATTATGTGACAGAGATGTAAATAGACGTAAATACCTGTGGAAAAGTTTTGGGAAAACTGTTATCTTGGTTACTGATGATGTTTATTTCTTCCTGATTTTGGATCGACCACTGCAGGAACACGTGCAGTTTTTTATTTTTTGGTTTAGAAGTAGATATTGTAGATATATTCAGGGGACAAGTGCAGCTACCCACTGTTCCACTAGGGCCACCCTTGGGAAAAAAGGTCAACAGTGCACACAAGATAAAATTTAGCATGCAGTTTCATGATCCCGACAGAATGATCTTGTCTGATCATAACGAACCCTGGTAGGTGAATCAATGTCATTGTTTATGGTTCTAAATGCACTACTATAAAATCCAAGATATCAACAATATATGGAAGCTCAACTAAAGTATCCAGAAAATATATAGATTTTGTGTGGTTCTCTGGGAGAATCTCACAAATTCAGAGAAGGGGGGCCACATTCGGGAAATTAGTAAAATTGTGTCAAGAGTCAAGTTCAAAGCCCTGGTTCTTGGCAAAAATAAACTTTACATTTTTAATATTACATGGTTTATTCAGTATAATAAGTGAATGAAAAATAAATAAATAGCTGCTATTTATAGCCTGTTTATCAGACAATTGGCCTTGGAAACCACACCCACGCACACACAAATTTTAAACATTACTGCTGTTTATTACAAATCATCATACAACTTCCCTGAGAATTCTGAGAAGAGTCAGCCAATTTGGTCTATATAAACACACACAAAAAATAAGATTGAGTAGAACACACACAAAAAGTCAATCTACACGGCACATTGGAAACACAAAGTTCTGTAGTGAGTTACTTGGGATCAACAGTAACTTTAAATATACAACTTTGCTATAGATCTTACATGGATAAGAATAGATAGTGATAGTGGATAGTGGAGTGGGCTCATTCCCAGGGTCTTGTCTTACTAGATGTGAAAAGTTGCCAGTTGTAAATATATATAGCAGATCAGTGGGTGGTTAAGGACATTCCAGTTGTAGGGACTGGCACCTACAACTAAGTGTCACTGTTGAACAGTAACATAACTGGAACAGCTGGAAATAACTGGTCGGGACATCAAACTGTCAACATCTGGTCACTTCTCTACAGGAAGGTATACCAAACAGGAAGTTGGTGTTTTTGTCCAAACGCACTGTTTATTACTGAATTTGCCTTCAGGGTAAAAATCTATTAACCATCCCCAAACAGCATGGGTCCGTCTGCAACTCCTGCTCACTATCATAAATTCCAAAGTGACAATAAATGAATACTATCAGGAATACTAGTGAGGTTCAAGGTCCTTTGATATTTTAGTCAATATATAGCACATCAGAAATGTTAAATACTGTATCTGAGTTCTATGCATTCTATCTTGGGTTTTGTTCTTACAAAGTCCATATATGTATTTGTAGTGAGGCCATGACTGGCAGTTTGGTGGCACCACACCCACTACTGCTGTAAAAGAGCTTCTTCACAGGATCTGTTTTTGGCAGTAAGATCCTGTACTTGGCAGGTTGGTTTTATACACAGCACAGACTAGATGAATGCAGTTTTATTGTCTGGTTTTACTGGTAGTGGAAGTGGTAAAGTGAAGGTTAAATATGGATTTTTGAAACACTCCAATGTCCAAATTAAAATCAAATGTTGTTTTCTGTTGTTTCTTTTTAAGTGTCTCTTCACCATCCAGAATGTTTCATCTTTTCACAGTCTATAAAGTGGACTATAATTATAACTCTGGCCGCATACTATTCTTCTTTCAAACTGAGTTTCAAACTGTGTGGTTGTGTGCTGTTATAAGTCTGTGAGTCTGGTAACACCTAACTTAACAAATTTTTATATCATTACAGGTGATTGAAATCATTTTTGATGACACCAGTTCAAACTGTCAGCAGACCTATAATATACTAGGCCAACAGTTAAGCCAAGTGACTTACTGGCCTAAAAATGACTTAAGGTAAACCAATACGGTCTTTAGCAGTAAGCCATTTATAAAGAAAATGTCGTCATATGACGGGAAAGGGTGCACAGAAAACATTTTACTTTGAAGGCACAAGACCAAAAACAGTGCACTGAATGAAGTTTTAAGAAATTGTTTTACTAGAAATGGTCCAAAAATGATTCTAACTCAAACATGACCACTGAATATTAAGGAATGAAACCCAACATGATCCACTTCAAACAAATGACAGAATTTATTTAGACTGGAAGAAGATTGGGCTCAGTTTGACTACCTTGATTTGGAACACGTATTTTAATATAAATGCAAGTTGAAGTGCATGTTTGGAAAGTCACAGTGAGTGACAGTCCTACAATATACAGACTATAAATATAACTGTCCCCTCAACAGCCAAGTGAAGGTTGAATTTTATTGTGAATAAGGCTATTTTCCAAAATGTGAATCTCATTCTTATTCTCTCTGCCTGCACGCCGGCACCTTGCTATACTAAGTGTATGTTTTCCCCCTTGGAAACATGAACACACTAAATAAATGTCATAGAAATCTGCCAGTTACATTATGAGATACAGTCAGGTGACCAGTGCTATGGCCATGTTGCCAATTTTCAACAACCAGCTGGAGTGAGATTCTGTTTTTTGACTTTCCAGGGTAAACTGATTGGACTTTTACTTATAGTAATATAAAAATGTCCCAACAGCTCTGGTGGAGCTCATGATTTAACCTGAGGACATCTACTATGCACCAAATGATTTGACTAGAACCTAAACTTGGAATCTGTGTGTGACAGCTTACCTGTCTGAAATGTAGACCACCACAAATGCTCAATTACTTTTAGATCCTGACCAATCCTGTCCCCGTCTCGGGGATAAGAAATAATTATTAATGATTAATGAAGTTATTGCTGTGTCATGTGAAAAAATTTGCACAGCAGCTCTCTCACTTTGGAGACGGTCATATCAATCCTGCGGCTGTGTGATGGCTGCAGGTATTTAATAAACTCAGTGGAAAGAATCCTACAAAGCAAGCTGTAAGCAACAAACAAAACTTCAGTGGGTCCGTTAAGGTTTTGGCAAAATCTGGATTGCGGGGTACGGGGAAGCTTGGATGAGCTTCAATAATCCAACCTTTATTAGACTCTGTCCTAAAATAGTTGTATTTTTATGGACATTTCAATTTGTAATATAGTGTCTTCAGAAAGAACCCAGACCCCTTATCCAGAGTGCACTCAAACTGAAACTGTGGTGGTGGTTCACTTTTCAGCACAACAATGACCTGAAGCATAAAGCCAAGACAACTCTGGAGTGGCTCTGGGACAAGTCACTGACTGTCCTTGAGTGGCCTAGCCAAAGTCAAAACTTAAATCCTATAGAACATCTGTGGAGAGACCTGAAGATGGCAGTTCACAGTAGGGCCGGGCGTTATGAACCAAAAATCGTATCTCGGTATTTTTTAGGCTGAATAGCAATACACAGTATATATCTTGGTATTATCTCCGAAGTAGCTAAGTGTTAACTTGTAAGTCAAAGCCACATGTGAGATGTAACAAGCACTTTTATTAAAACACACTGTGATCAAAATAATATGCAAAGACAGGGTTTCCTTCCCTGTTTTAAAATATAGAGCTGCAAAACATGTAAATTCAAAATTATGT